>NW_024529933.1:1755992-2036235 GCF_017590135.1 Pyrgilauda ruficollis
GGGGGGGGGGGGGGAATGCCTGCTTCATCCCATTGCCACAAGGTTGGTGTTAGAGAGGGTATGAGAAAAGGGCAGACTATGACTTCCCTCCCACTCCCAGAGGCTTTCATGTCCACCTAGAGCCAGGGCTGTTTCCTGCTTGCCAAATTTCCTAGGAGGAGGGAAACAGGGAGGTGCACGCTTAGATGTGCAAATGCCCAGTGGATGGTGATCTGATCGTTTAGCTCCCTCCCAATATATTCTCCATGGCTTAGGTGACTGGCTTCCCAGCCAGCACACAGCTTTCCTGGGGGACTGAGAGAGCAAGGCCAGGGAGCAGCCAGCTTTGCTAACCAAAATGCTTGATTTTCCTTAGGAGGTATGGTCCTCTCCCTGGTGTCTGCTGGAGCTGGACATGTCACCTCCCAGGGGAAAGAAGTGGGTCTGAGAGCCATGTTTATTGACAGCACCTCTTTCCTGTGAGGTTTTACCAGCAGTTCTAGGCAAACAGGACTGGGAAGAGCAGGACAAAGCCCTAATTTCTCTGTGCAAGAAAACACCAGGCAAACAGATTCTTAGTGCAAATAGTGAAAGGCCCTTGGACTGCTACATTTATTTACTCCCAGCCTTGCAGTGGATAGTTGAGTCTAATGCAAGGGGGAGGCAGGTGCCTGAAAGATGATGGGAAACTGCTGGTGAGAGTGCGACAATGGAACTGCAAATCATCCTGACAGTGTAGAACACAGAGAGAAAGGGGAAAGAAAGGAACAAATCCAAACTGAGACAAAAGCAAGCCAGACTACGTGAAAATAAATTTCTAAGAGATGCAAATATGAGGAAATTAAATGAGTTAAATAAACTGATGGCCAAACCTTTAACAGAAAATTATGTGTAATCCCTCAGCTATGTTCGGGGCAGTGCATTTCTAGGAGTATTGCAAATCACTGTTAGATCTGCCAGGGTAGGAAGTGAAGTGTTAACACGTGGTAGCCTGGATCTCACTAGTGCCAGGGAGCTAAGAACACCTTGGTTTCTTCTCCGTTCAAACTTTAAAGTCTTCCAGAACAGCTGGCAAGGAGGGGTGTTGCTTTCACCTACCAGCTCCATTAAACTGCCTTGTTAATACAAAATCATCAAGCTTTTGTTTTCCATTTCCACTGAACAATGATTTTTTTTTTTTTTTTTTTTTGTGTCCCCTGACAGTCTCAAAGCCCAACAACATACTGGGAATTATTCAAATCAGATGAAAATGAATGCAGTGGAAATTCCCAGCAGGCTTAGATGGGGCTCAGGGTCTAATTCTAAGAGCCAAACTGATCCTTTTTCTTGTGGAGCAGCTAGATGGCGAACTGGAAAATCAAATCTACTGTTTTATTAAAGATAAGCACAGTATCTGGAGGGCATTCTGCTAGGTACAGCAAAACTGATGGAGCACTTTTTAATATAAGCATGCAGGTAGTTATCATCCTAGTAATAAACCCCTATCAACTGCAGATCTTCACTGCAGTTTTTATAGGTTTGTTTTGGTTTTCTGTTTGGGTTTTTTTGTTTGTTTGTTTTGTGTAGAAATAATTATTCCTTGCAAATGCTGCAGTGAGCCAGGTGGGCAGATCTGAAACGAGTGGCAGAACAAGCTGCAAAATATGTCTGCTGAGAATCAGTGTCAAATTTGTCCAGATTTTGGAAGACAGTGACTGATAATCATGATATAGCATACATTCAATATTGTCAGACATACTTCAGATTACAGACAGAATTGTTTGTTTCAGGAAAAAGAAAACGAGAAAGAAGTATTTTGCCTCAATTTTTGTGATATAGGAGTCAAAAACCATTAACATGAGGACAAGCACGGATATTATTTTGTTTTTAACATAGTAAGTTTTATAGCTGGGACAGAAAGCTCTTAAAAGGCAAAGAATTAAAATTCTCTCTAAATTGTGTTCAGGTGTGTGGAGTGGGTTCTCTGCCTTATAAAAGCTTTACGTGACCATAGAAAACTAGACTCTCCTTGACCTGAACCTCAGGGTTTCATATCCTGAAGTGTCTCTAATGGGAGAAAATGGGAAAACCCTGAAATGGGCGCAGCCGCTGGAGGAGTTGGGAGCCTCTGCCTGCAGCACCCTGGAGAGCGGCCTGCCCGCACCGGCGTGTCCCTGATTCCCTGTGTCCGTGTGTCCCTGTGCCCGTGAGTCTGTGCGCACACACACACACAGACACACAGAGACACAGACACACGCACATGCATCCAAATTTGCTCAAACGCCCCTTGCTCGTATTTGTGCTTGCAGCTGTTCATGCAGTAAGCAGCTGCACGTCCCTTGAGGTCACATCTCTAGCTATGAATCCCACATTACCTGGAAGACGACTCCCTGCAGGAAGGTGGAGAAGGCTGTTTCTGAGCCTTTCACGTACCCACGAGCTGGAGCCAGTGGCTAGAAATTAGTTAATCGTGCCTTTGAGAGTGTCCAAGAATTCCAGAATGGGGAGGGGTGAAAGGAAGAACCAGAGGACACCTAGTCCAACCTCCCAGTGTCCCCTTAGTCAGGAGTGCATTCAGATGGTTCCTGAATATTTCAGGAGAAGTTCAAACACACAGAAGTTCAAGAACACAGTAACCTGAAGCTCAGCACTAGGAAAACTCCTTTCCTAGTATGTTCCTAGTTCCAAGTATGGACTTATAGTTGTGTTATTGCAAAAGAGAAATTTTTCTGCAGAGAGTCTCAGTTACTGGAAACCTGCCCACTTCACTCATGTTGTACACAAGGATGATGTGTGGACACAGGAAAGCAGGTGTCAGGCAGGCCATGCACTTCTTTTAATTTTAATTAGCTAGGAAAAAGACCAAGAGGTATTTCAAAGATATTTTTTTCTCAGAGCAGCCAGACTGTTGGCAGCTTTATGTGTGCTCCAGTGACTCCAAAGAGGCACCAAGGACTGTTTGTTTGATGAAGAGGTTTAAAGAAGGTCACAGTTCAGGGGGAAATTTTTTCCTCCAATATTACTTTACAAACAGACTCAACAGTTCATCTTCCCTGGGCATGAAGTCAGGGGTTCTGTCTGCTCTTTAAGCACTCAAGCCCACATAGGAAGCTCTCCTGCAGTGTAACTCTGTAGCTACTTCCCCTTTGAACTTTTGATTCTGCCACAGAGCTTATGCAAGATCTGATACTGACACCTGCTCACCCAAGCACACACAAGGAATGAATGGTTATCTGAAGCTCATGTGAAGCACATAAACCCATAAGCACATGAAGAGGGTTCTTAAAATAGCAGATCCCGAAAAGTTTTTTAGGAAGCTAAAGCTTACTCCAGCAGCTTAGGTCCATCCTTTAAAAAAACAAACAAACAAAAAAAAAAAAAAAAAACCAAAAAAAACCAAAAAAAAACAACCAAGAGGAGAACAAATTCAATTTCTTTTGGGGAGAGGGTATTGGAAACTTTACCTTCTAGGTTCCCTGTGAGCATTTTTCTATGAGATTCTTGTTTTCACCTTTTGAAAATGTTGTGTTTTGTGCCTTTTGTCAGTTACTGGAGCACTGATGCTTGCAGAAGAAAGACATTGCCTGATTAAATGGCTTAAATTCATATTGGTCACACCAGCTGGGATGAGAATTCAAGCAATAATAGCAAAACTATTTCAGCCATTTCATTTAAAACCAAGTGTTAATAGTGCTGGATAGCACCTTCTCCTCAGTGTCCAGTGAGTTGCTGATTTGAATCAGAGTGAAAGTAGCTCTATTTGTTCTGTGTTATGGGGCTGACATCACTCCTTATGCTCAGGATTAATATGACATTATTTTAGCCTTTTCCTTTCTCCTGCTGCTAGTGATGGGAGTGACACAAATGTTTGCACCACACAGTGCCAGGAGTCCTGAGGTGTCAGAGGCGTTTCTGCGATGAGACAGAATATTTTATAATATTCTTCTATGCATCAGGTCTTATGGGCTCAGATAAAGCTCCATGTTGTTGTGCCTCTGTTTTCAACCCCTGAACCATTGCACTCTTGTGTCCTCTGCAGATATGGCCTTAAAACACGTTTTTCTTTTGTTTACCTTACTCTTTAACCTGAGTTTCATGTTCTTATCTTTCTACATTCTTCACTTCTTCTCCTTCACAGCTTGAATTTCTCTTGAAGTTTTTTACCTTTGTCTCAGGCTCACAGCATGAGGAAAGGAAACAATTTCCAATCTGTAGGCTGGCAAATTTAGCCAAACTTTCTCCAGTGATGGTCAGAGTCAGGTATTTCTGTAGAAAGAGCCAAGCACTTTAACACTTAGACATGACAAAATCTACCTAGAAGGCTCCTCCTAATCACAGAGAATTATGGTTGCATAAATTCTCCTGCATGTTTTTTGTTGTCACTTCTCCTGTTTATCATAGCATTACATTCTGTAACATAGGATATTGCTAATACATCTAGAAATACCCTGTTCTTTGAACCTTGGGAAGTTTTCAGACCCAAGGTCATCCTTGGCTTAGAGAACTACAGTATAAGTACATGTTCTACACTTCAAAGGTCTGTGAAAAAATGTATTTTCTTATATGGGTTTTGAAGCTGATACAGTTGATACCTAGTACCTCAACTGATGGCCCCACAATGTTTTGGTTTTTTATCTGAAGTGGCAAAACAAGTGATTTCCCATCTTGTAAAAGCAAATTCCCAGATTGGAAATATTCACTGTATCTTTACTTTTTCTTTTTACTGTATTTTCTCTTATGTCCCTACTCTCTAAGGGTTAGAATTCCAGGTTTTTTTTCTTCGCCCTCTGTTCAGCCAAGTGTTTCTGTTTTTTTCTTTCTTCATGGCAATTATTTTTCCCCCTTTCTGCTCCCCTTTTACAGAGTCTTTCTTGAGACAAGTTCATTTTATTGAAGATATTATTCTGGATGAAACCACACCATTTAGATAGATGGTCTGTATAACATCTAATACAATTGCCCAGTATTATTTCATAAATCAGCATAAACCTTGTTGCTTAATATCCTTCTGCCTTATTTACTTAGCTAAGCTCTAACACACCTTCGCTAATCTATTTTGTTTTATACTTGTGTCACTAGTATGTTTAACTGAAAAACTTCAAAAAAATGCAACAGCATATATTGTTTTCTTCTTCAGCATCTACTACTTTTTATTTTTCAACATTGAGCTTTGTCAACTGTGTTGTTGTTCAGCCACCACATTTTTTTAATGCATTCAATGTTCTTCACTTTTTCTAATGCTTCCAGTCCAACACAAAACCCATTCTCAAATTCACTGCACTCTTCTGAACTGCTACTGGAGTCCCTTTGTCAGAATCAATTTGCAAACTCATTTATTACTAATGTTCGAGTGCTAAGTTCCCACTCTTACTTCCTTTATTACATCATTCCTATCTCATCTGCTTATTCTTTGAAAGAGAATAAAACTCCACTAAATGGAGTTGCTCCTTTCTACTAGACTTCCCCTCTTTCTTCTAGCAGTTATGCTGAAGTTGTACTGACTCACATCATCTGTGTACCTACAGCTTCTCACCCTTCTGCTTGTAAATCAAGATAAGATTAGAAATAGTTACCTTCACATATCCCCTAACTCAATTTTTTACTCTTAAATACTTTTTTTTTTCTTGTGCAGCTTTGAACTGTAGCCAATATTGTCATTTCATAAAAAATTAAAAATCCTACCATATTTTTTTATTTCCTCACCTCCATTATCCACACAAAAAGAACTTCAATATATTCCTAAGCATCCTGGAGAATTTACTTGTGTATTTTGCTGAAAACTACTCCCACCTAGAAAGAGTGAAATGTAGGAGCCATTCTTTGCCTCTTTCTATGGTTTTAGGTTATTTCTTGTCAATAAGACATATTTAATCATGACAATACTAATAAAAACAGTAACAAAATTTTCTGATTCAGTTTGACTCAACAAACACAACATTTATAGACCCTCTATCAGTATTTCTATATTGTACTGCTTACAATTACCTGTTTCCACATTCCTCTGCATTAAGTTTTTGGTTGAATTGATTTGCATTAGAAGGAACAGACTCTCATGAGGAAAGACATGACAATAGTTTTGTAGCTCAAGCTGGTATTAAATCAGGTATAAGCAGCTTTTCTAATAAGCTTATAAATTAGAAGGAGAAAGCTCTCAGATGAAGTTCTACATTGCTGCAGTGATTATTAAGAGCAATGAATCATGTGGGGTCAAGCTCAGCCAGCAAAATAATTTAGTTTTGGAGCACTTTTAGAATGTGTCTTGCAGTCACATTTTTAATACTTAATACTGTTTGGTGATCCAGCAAGACTGTAGATCACAGCATGTGGCAGTCTTACACAGGAACAGAGATTTGTATCCATGGCTGTCTGATTCTCTTGTGAATCCTTAGAATGAGAAATAGCTGAAAGTCCCCTTCCTTTCATGTGTTTTTTTTCACATTCCAAGTTGTCAGTGTGGACTTCTGCTAGGTCAAAAACTATTTAATCAAACAGTACTTTCATAAAACCATGTTTACCAGAAATACCAAATTATTTTAATTTTTACTCTTCCTCACTCTACCACACATTTCAACAACTGAATAGCATTTATTAAGATAAGTTCCTTCTGCATCACTTGCAGAGACAACATGATGCAGTGAAACTCTGTATATGCCTTTTAAGAAGAAGAAGAAGAAAATATGTGTTTTCTTCCAAAGTGTATAGATAGACCCTTTTGACATTAATGACACACATACATGGTGACTAAAGTTAATTGCATTCAATTATTCCACTTGAAATATTAGCATGTCAATGTTTTTTAGAACCTTTAGAAGTTCTCTCTAGTGCAAACTTAATAAGCTGCTGAGACTGTTAATATTCTATTCCTGATTTTTCTCCTCAACAAAAGATATTCCTGAGTACCTGAACTGTCAAACCCTGTATAGTGTATTTTTAAAGATTATACTTAGCATTGGAGCTGAATCTGTGCACAAAGACTGGCCCAAGTAAAAAGGCTACCTCTGTAAACAATTACAGAAGACCTTTTCATGCCTATTTCCATATAGAAGATAAACCTTGATATTGATGTCTTTTGTAAAATGGTGTCTTCAGAATTATTACTCTGATAGTTCATTAAAATAGTTCATGAGAATGCCTAAGTGAGTGCTCAGTGTTCTGCGCAAAACTGTTGGTTTAAGGGACCTGAATGTGGATGTTATGTTCTCACCTGGACCTCAGGGAGTAAAGATTAAGCTCAGGAGTCAGAGGTATTACTTTGATACTTGCTTGATGCCAGATTTCAGAACAGTTCCTTCAAGTGCAGGTTATACTGCTCTTGTGCTCCAAACACGAGGCTGTTCAGACAGAACTGCTGAATATCTACTCTGTGTGTGGCTGTTGAGCAGAGCAGCTGATACTGAGAATCTGGGCTTTGCTTTGTCAAGTTAGTTGTTTAAAACTTGAAGAACTTAGTAACATATAGGTTACAATCTCTGTTGGTTTCCTTTTCTCATTTGAGAATTCACTCCAGAGATTATCCCCCTGAAAGGAGTGTTGTGAGGCATTACTAACTGAAGTTTCATGTGGAAAAGATGCCATAGCACAAATTATTAAGGCAGGAGCAGAGAGGCACATATCTATTTCATGTAATGGGTGGGCTATTCCTTCCTCCTACTCATGTCTCTGGTTCAACAAAGTTAAAATTTACATGGTCAAATACTCATAAAATAACATTAGATTCATGTTCACAATTAATATTACATCTCTGTACAGCTGTTTCATTGATTTAGGATCCATTCACTGTACCAGTAAGCAGAAATAGATAGTCTTGTTTATACAGTTATTTAAAATGAAAGAAAAATGCATCAGAAAATGTCTTTTTTTTTTTTTTTTTTTTTTTTTTTTTTTTTTATCTGTTAGCTACGGTAGTGTGAAATTTTGTTTATTCCTCTTTTTTAAAGCACATTTTACAGAATTCCTGCTGTTATCTAATGGTCCTTTCTGTCAGAGATTTCCACCTCTGATCTACACTGAGCTTGATTTTATAGAAAGAAAATGGAAATACCAGAAAAAGCTTCCTTATATCAATCCCAGGATTTTTGTACAAGTTGTTACCTGAGTAGAACCCAAACAAAACATGCTGGAGAACAAGGACCAAAATCTTTTCAATTCCAGGCAATAATAATATACAGGGAAACAGTAACAGAACAAAAACTCTCTGTCATCATCCCAAGCCATCCTCTCGGTCTCTGAAGGATAAGCAACTAGATCTAGCCCTGCAAAATGAACCAGTTAGTACAACATTAACTTGCAGACTCCAGAGCTTGGACTTAGGCCCTTGAATCTTCTTTTAGAAGTTTAAGACTTTGGGTGCATAAGAGATATAAGAGATAGTTCAGTCATCAGGCAAGTGCAGCAACTGACTTAAAAGAGGCAAAGAATGACCCTTGGTGCTCAGTCTTTCTGGATCTTTATATGCCACTAGATTAAGTTTCATCCTCTGCGTGTGTCTCTGGTCAAGAAGATTTGGGACTTCTTGCTGGCTAGTTTCTGCCCACATAATAATAATATTGGCTTAGTCTGTGATAAAGTTGGTTTTCCTTATAGCACCTTCTATAGTGCTGTGTTCTGGATGGGTGATGGCAGCAGCGTTGGTAACACATGGGTGTATTAGTTATTGCTGAGCAGTGCTGACACAGCATCCAGGCCTTTTTACTCTTTATTCTGGGTAACAATTTGGGAGAGAACATGGCCTGGACCGTTGACCCCAACTAACCAAAGGAATATTCCAATATTCCATATGATGCTGTGCTGTGCTCAGTAATAAATACAGTGGTAGAAGAAGTTTGCCAGGATTGGCACTGCTTGGGGGCAGGCTGAGAGTCTGTTTGCTGGTTGTGAGTTATTGGATTTTTTTGCATCACTTGCTTATATTGTTAGGTTTTGGCTTTTTGAGTGGTTGGTTTTCTTTTTTCTGGTTTTTGTTTTTTTGGGGGGTTTTTTTTTTTTTTTTTTTTTTTTTTTTTTTTTTTTTTTTTTTGTTTTGTTTAGTTTTGTTTTGTTTTGTTTCGATTGGTGGGAAAAATGAGATAGTACCTCTGTGGTATTAAACTAACTGCCAGGATAAAACCACAATGCTGGCCAGCCATAGTTTTTTGGCCAGCTTGTGTGATGCAGAAATCCCAAGCTCTAGATGTCTGCTAATGCATTTTAGACCATTGGGCTCAGGTTGTCCAGACTTTGGACATCTGAGTTGTGGTTTTTTTCTTTTTCAGTAGAAGGGATAATCAAGAGGAAAATTGCTGCCTTCACAAATTCCCATTTGTTTACTTGCCTTTTTTTTTTTTTTTTTTTTTTTTTTAAAAAAGGGGGTTTTTTTTCTTTTTTTTTTTTTTTTTTTTTTTTTTTTTTAACAAAGGAGCTTCTTTTCTAGTGTTTAAAATCTGGCAAAAATAAGTTTATTATAAGAAAAGGTGCTTGTCCAGGATTTCAGGATTTCTGATTAAAAAACTAACATGAACTACAGGTTATCTTTTCCTTTGAGAAAATGTTTGAATGTAAATACAACAGAAGCCACTTAAGGTTACCCTGTTTGTGGCAGCTCATGGAATAATGCCTACATAGGGAGTCTCAAGTAGATGAACTCACAAAGGGCTAAGGAAGTTGTGTGTGCTCTTACTGTGGAAATTACAACCAGCTGGAGAAGGCCAATTTCATTTTGTGGCACCCATCAATGTTTCATAATT
Organism: Pyrgilauda ruficollis; assembly: GCF_017590135.1. Taxonomy (NCBI): domain Eukaryota; kingdom Metazoa; phylum Chordata; class Aves; order Passeriformes; family Passeridae; genus Pyrgilauda; species Pyrgilauda ruficollis. The sequence continues at coordinate 1,765,673 of NW_024529933.1, forward strand.
TGTTGTTGTTGTTCCCTGTGAAGAAGAAAACTCTGAAAAAAAGTTTTTTATTTCTCAGAGAAGTGTCAGAACATCAAGTTGTGATCCTGTGAAGTCAACCTTAGAGGAGGAGGGCAGGGGAAAGGTTCTTTCTCCATAACCAATAGACACCAGGGAGATTTCTGTTGCCAAAACAATCTGCCTTAAAACCGCCAAATAAAATTCAATAAAATGCTTCATTAAATAAAAAAAAAAACATTTTTCCTACAACATTTCCATTAGATCTAAATGGTAGTCTCTGGCAATTAAGATTGAAAATAAGGGTTGAAGAACTGAAGAGCTTTAATAATTCTTATAATTTACTACCCTCAGACATATATATATATAAAAGAATTAGATGTATTAGTACTTCAGAATTTGACATGTAAGAAAGTATAGCTCAGAGCTGGCAGTCCAATTCTGCCACAGACAATAAATCAAGAGGGTGTTCTCAGATGTGACTTATGTAATGAAGTATAAATTGCTTAGCCATAACACCCCTGTGGAAGACAAATATTTGTCTTCACGAAATCATACAAATACTGCCCATTGCATGTTCCCTTGAATGGTGTAATCAGACCCATTACCACAAAATGAAAATATATACCTTTGTTAATGCCTTCTAGGGTATAGGAAATGAATGCCCAAAACACAGGCACACACACGAAGGAGAAGGAAAAATACGAACAAAAAGCCAAAGAACAGTTTCTATTTTGATGCAATTTGTTTCTTAAAGGAAACACCCACTACCCAAACTAAATGTGAAGTACAGCTGCCTTCTGTATTTTACAGTGATCAGCTAATTGGCATCTTTTGAGTTACTTTGGTTATGACACCACAGAGCAAGTTCAGCTCCTCTTATTCAGTGTGGTGATCAAGGAGGTTGGATGCCCCCAACATCAGAAGCATGTGGATGTGTTGGAGTCCAGACAAGAGCCATGAAGATGGTCAGAAAGCTGGAGCACCTCCTATGCTGACAGGCTGAGAGAATTGAGATTGTTCAACCAGGAGAAGGGAGGGGTCCAAGGAGATCTTAGGGCACCTTACAGCACCTAAAAGAGCCCTACAGGAAAACTGGAGAGGGACACGTTACAAGGTCACCTCGTGATAGGACAGGGAGTGATGGCTTCAAACCAATAGAGGTAGGTTTAGATTAGACATCAGAAAGAAATTCTTCACTGTGAGCATTGTGAGACTCTGGTACAGGTTTCCCAGAGAAGCTGCAGATGCTTCATCTCTGTAAATGTCCGAGGCCAGGTTGGGTGGGGCTTTGAGCAACTTGGCCTAGTGGAAAGTATCCCTGCCCATGACAGGGGAATTGGATTTAGATGATCTTTCAGATCCCTTCCAGCACTGAATTTCTGTGATTCTGTGGTTCTATATGATTCCTACAGACATGACTCACAGAAACTGATTATTCTGAGATTAACCCACAGTACAGGGCAACGAGCACTTGCACTGATTAAGCAGTCTGTTCTTTCCTTTAAGTATTTGGGGGGCAGAGGCAGAGCTTGCCACTGCTTTCCAACAGAGACAAACAATTTGAGGACATGTCAAACCTACCCAGTCTGCTCTTCCTGTTGTATAATTATTGTTTGCCTCACTGAGTTACATCCCTGTTAATAGGCAGTCCCATTACAATGGCTCCCTCTCATCTTCAGTGAAAGCATCAAGAAACAATCACCCGTTGTTTTTATCAGGTTCAGCCCAGCTCTGAGAGAGCAGCAGCAGAGCTATTGTTATGTTCCTTACCAGATTTATTTATACACAGGCAAAAAATATGGAATATTTTCCCTGCACTGATACTTTTCTGCTCAAGTGTTAAGGTTTGCTTTTCAGGTTATATAACAACAACAAGAGCAATAATAACAACAAAACGACAACAACAATAATAATATTATTAATAATAATTCTACCCCTTCAGCATCTGCACTTTCAGTAAATTTCTGTTGCATCCTTTTTTCCCCAGTTTCCTTGCTACTTATCTTTCTTCCATATACTGACAGGTGCCCAATGTCTAGACTGTAAGATCCTAGAGCAAAAATTTTCAAAATTTTGAGTTTTATACACCCTGAAAAAAAATCCTAATGGAGCTGCAAATATAAGGCTAGTGAGTACAGATTTATTTTTGTTAGCTATATTTCCTGCCTTCCCTAGAAATAGCCAAAGTACCCCCGGGGGGTTGTAGACAAACCACTGGAAAACAGAGATATAAAAGGTGAGTTTCCTGTATGTTGAGGTTAGAGTCAAGAAAAATATCAGGTGTTCTCTGCAGAGTTTTAGGGTTTGACAGACCTCCTCTGCAGCATGGATGTAGGGATGGAGTAGCAAGACGTATCTTGTGGGAGAGAGTTGATGGAGTCTGACATGCAACAAAAAGAGAGAGAAACAGTATTTTTAGACTAACGACTATAACAGGTCTTTTTTAATCTGGCAGGAGCAGATCTCAGTGTCTGAAGGTAGACAACACACAATAACAATATACAGAATCATTCTTTATTTGAAGAGCATGGGGTACCTTTGGGACTCAGGTCTTTCAACAAAAATATATTGTCCTTTATTATTATTCACTCAGAAAATGCAGTGGAAGTTGCACAAATAAGTGTACAGGGTTTGAAATGGTTTTAAGGTCAGCACTGGTTGATCAATATAGTATATAATAATTTTTTCATTTATGTATTTCAAATTTACATTACTCAATAGAATATCAGTGACAATGGTAGCTGAGAAATAATTTAATGATTATGCCACTCTCAGAAAATGGCTTTTTGCCATGGTGGAATAGATTTATGGAAAAGACAGTGCTTATTGTTCCTATTTCACCATGTCTGAATATAAAAAAATATCTTTTTTTTTTTTTTTTTTCAGAGAGAGTTCAGACTTTAAGATTTAGTATGTCTACAACTCCATAGAAATTAAAAATAAGATTTTTAGACAGACTCAGTTTTTGTTTATACTTGTAATAAAGTTTAGATAAATAATTTCAGGCCTTTTTAATAATGTCTTTAGAGAGGAAAATGTATGCTTTAAGGGATCCATGGATGAAGTCCTTGTGGGATCTCTATATATGAACATACATATTTATATTTAGTTGCCTGAATGAGAAAGGATAGATTGTTTTCAGTTGCAATAAAAAATGAATTTTATGGTGTAAGGTTTTCTATAGTTTTTTTTCTGATTCATAAACCAGTTGCTATCCCTGTCTGTAACCATCACTCCAGGTGTGCTAGATACTTCCAGATTTATTTTCTTTGTGTTATAATCAAATATGCTAAAAAAACGACTGCTTTACACTTCAGTTACTGTAACACCTTGGGTGAATGAAGGAGATAGATTAAAATAAATTCCTAACAACGTTGTTCCTTCATCTGCCAGCAGGGTCCTCCCCACTGACGTTATTAGGCAGCTCAGAAAAGCCAGAGCAAGCCCATCTTTGTCTGGTAGAAAGACCTCACTCGCTGGAATGGTTATGGATTTGGAATGATTTAGATTACCTATTGCTTATGTCTCACTGACTGCAAAGAAGAGAAGGAAAAAAAGCCAGGAAAAATAATATTCTATAGAACACATTCTTGAGTGTCTAGTCTAAAAGAGGGCTTACTTGTATTTAGTAAGCATTAACCCTATTCTTGTTTTTAGCTAAAAACCAAAGGTTTTGGTCTCTGAGCCAAAAATCAGCATCAAACATTGGGCTACCGAAGAAGAAAGTGGTTTCTACATCTTAGGTATCCTCCTTGCTTTAATTTCTCTTTCCCTGCTAAAGCTGAAATTGTGCCATTAAACAGAGCAGCTTGATCTACTGCCTTCTTCTATTTTAGCAGGGGCTCTAAAAATGCTGAATTATGAGCAGTGATTTCTGAGGTCCAGAGACCTGGTCCTTTAGTCAGCTCCAGGTTCCAGAGGACTGCAGCTCCCATCTGCACATCCTGGGTGGACAGACTGCCACTGGCAAGGGAGAGTTCAAGTTGCCAGGCTGTGTGTACAGCCCACACCCCCTGAGCAGCTCTAGGTCGTGGAGCAGGTGCAACAGACTCAGTTTGGAAAGCGAGGGCTCCAGCTAAGATACACCTGAAACCTGTGCTGTTAAACCCTTCTTTGGCAGTGCTTGAGAAAATTGTATCAAGAGGCACAATTTGAGTGTTTGACCTCACCATACATCCCACACCAGTCAAAGGCAAAGTCTTTGCCTTTGCACATGACAGACCAGAGGCTTTCAGGAGATTTCTAGGACTCAGGAATTGTGATAATGACCAGGTGTAGAAAAACTTATTATGATCTTTTCCCCAGGAGGAATGTGTTTTAATTTAATGGAGCTAGAGGGGTCTTAACTAATCTCTGCTTTACTTAATTAAATGTGCTAGTAGAAATTTCCCTGCCACCCCTTGAGGAAACAACAGGAGGGAATTTGAAAGAGGCTGTTGGTTAAAATGAGTAAAGATGTTATACACACCTCTTCTGCCTGCCTAATTACTCATGACATGAACACACACAGCTGTGACTAGGATGCACCAGAACAAACTGTTCTATAAATTCACAGCAGTTTTCTGTGTATTGCAGAAAATACATAAGGACCTGGAGAAAATGCAAAGTATCAGTGGTCTCTTGGCAAGTCTCTGTTAAGTAAACTCATGTGAGGACTGTAATAGACAGTAAAAGCATTCACTTACAAAAGGTTTACATTCCTTCTAAGATGCTGGATACTTATCTCCTGAGGGATTAATTTGTTGGAGGCAGATACTGAATGTTCCCAAGGCCTCGTTGGGAATTCTCTGCTGAGTGTGAAGCTTCTGCAGCTTGTGCAGAAGTGAAGATCAATGTAAGAAGCTTGTAGCTGTGTGTCTGAGGAAACACATTGGTTCATTTGATTCTGCCTTTAAAAACAGAATCAGAATTAAAATAAGATCAAGTAATTTTATTATAAGGGAATGAACATAAATCTATGGAGCATGATTTCTCTGCCAATTACGCTGGTTTTGCACTGGGGCAGCTACATGTATTTCAAGGTAATTATTCTCATTTAGTGAAAGGACAACCATCGCCTGTGGTCTAAGAAGAGAAAATTGTAGTAAATGCTGAATACTTGCCATAGACAATATTTTTGTAGGTCCAAAGAAATTTGCAAACCCAAACACCTTTATGAAGGCTCATGAAAATAATAACTGTCATGCAGACTGAGTGATGGAAATTAAGAAAACTCTGAAGAAGAACAGATGTTTAAAACTTTATCAAAAAAGAAAATGTATATACTGCTGAAGATATCGTTCTGGTATCATCTTCAAATGTTATCAGACATATTTGCATGGTGCCAGGGAACAGAGGACAAAATATTCTTGTACTTGCTACCATAGCCTTACTTTGTTTATGGAGAGGAGAACAGGTTCCACAGTGTAGAAAGTCATTTGCAAAAGAGATGATTCCTGCCCACTTCAAAACATACCCAAAAATAAACCTGAAGAAATGGTGTATTCTTTTTAGAGAAAAAGAGGCAAAAAAAGAGAGCATGCTTTGGTAAAAAGTAATTTTAAAGAATATTTAAATATTTCTTGCCTCCTTTGTGTGTGTGTTTTGCAGGTAAGCAGGAAATTTACCATACAGCAATAATATGACAAACTTGTAATAACCTTTCATGATTCTGTGGTCAGAGGGCCAAGTCCTGGCTCTGTCAATGTGACTTGCAAAAGCATGATGGATTTATATAGGGTGGTGTTCTCAATGAGACTCATGGAAAAGATGCTTGAGTTTTTGGAAGGTTTGCAGCAAAAGATTCTTTCAGTTCACTTACCTTCTTATTCCTTTGTTTCACATAGATAGAGATTGGAAGTTTATGAACTCAGCCTTTTTATTTTTAATCCCACAGTGTTGTTCATACAGGAGGACTTAAAATTTATGCAACCTTTTCAGCAAGTTTCACTGTGTTCAGTGTTCTTTGTTCAGAAAAACACTGTAAACTTTTAATGGAATTTGACTCACATTTCAGAGCAATAAACATACCCAGAAAACCAGTTGAATACATTCCTTAGGAAAAAAGATAGCATCATGCTAGGACTTTGGGTTTTTTACTTTAAGTCATAATTGAGATTTCTAGAAAGACTTTCCTTAGAAAATATTATTTTACACTCATGCATATGCTGAGAAAAGCTGGTCAAAAATATTCATTGTACAGATGCAACAAGTGTTTCCTAGTCACAGCTCTCATCACATAGTTTCTAGCAGTAAACTTCAGCATATGGCAGCTCCACACATAGTTGCCTTTATTTACATGTTATTTGTTGCTCGCAGGGAGTGAACAGTTACATCACATGACAAGGTTTCTGCTCCCCAGTTGAATTAGTGAACATTTTAAACCAGTAAATGATGTGAAGTATATCAAAAATCAGAGCGTGAATGCTTTTGTTTGCACAGAAAGATCCCAGCTCTCTTGTTTGGACGGGTATGAAATGCACCAAGCACAAGAAGAGCAAACATGACTGAACTCTCTATTTTTAATAAATAGTTTGAATAATTTGGATGGTGTTTAGACAGCCTACATCCAGTTCTAACACAGAGCTGCACAGAACAGCAAAACCAAGCTGAGAGCCCTAGAAAGAGCCTCCCTAGAAAGAGCCTCCCATCTTGTGCATGTTGAAACAGGGGTCACTTACAGCACAGCTTCTTCACAAGTGTCAGAGCTTTTCCTGGGAAAAGTGGGTTTGTTGCCACTGTTGAGGGGAACAGAAACACATGCTCATTTTAATGAAGTAGCAGGCAAGCCTTTGAGAAATGTTTTTGAGAGGTCAGGAAAATGCTGTGGAAAAGCTTAAGGTTGAATAACACCGATACTGCTGAATTGATGGGAGAGCCCTTGTGAGGGTCAGGTTAGAGAAGTCACATGCAAGGAGGAGTACCTCAGGGTTGCTGGAATCATGTGCTATTGCATAGTTAAGGAAGGCCATGGGATTTCCATCTTTTATTAATTTTAAAGCTCAGTTGAGAGCTAAGAAGGAATAATATTTCTTGTAGGAGTCCAAGTCAAAACCCCAAATCAACACGTCCATCATCCTGAGGCAAATTTGGTTCTAGAGCCAAATGCTGCTGCCTGGGCTCAGTGCCAGAGGTGTAGTGGTGACTCATGAGTAGCATGTCCAGGGCAAATGAAGGCTTTCTGGAGGTATGAGCATATTGACTAAAAGCCCAGCAGTGCCAATGGAAATATTCCCTATCAAGAGCTTTAAATCAAGTTGTTAAAACTGGATTCCAGGGGTATTATTAAAACTCCATTATATATCTTGGGCTCCTGAAGAAATGTAGCCATATGTCTACTTGATGAATCACTGAGGTTTCTGATAGAAACATCTCATCTGGTACTGATCCTGCCAATTTCTATCTATTTTAAGTTCCAGAAACCAATTACAATCCAAAATGTTATAAACTGAGCAGGTATCTCAGACCTGTCAGTGTTGCCATAATAAGTTTTTCTTACACTTTACATTTATTTTTTAAATTTGCCTCTATTATTGAAGAGGTTGAAGCAAGGATCCATGGCATCAGGAAGGCAGAAAGCATTTGCAGAAACAGTCAACTTTGCTATTTGGGATACGAAAGACACATCCATATCATCTTCATCTTCTCTCAAGTAAATAAGTCAACAGAAAAAGTGTTTAAGAGAAACCTGTTTGCAATGAATCACATGCCTCAGAGACCTCAGATTCCAAATGTAGGCACAATGGCATTGAAAGCTGAATTTATAGAAGCAAATAATTAAAGATGCAAATTATTAAGTTTATAATTGAAAAATCAAAGTTCCAACATCAGCAAAACATGGGGAAAAAAGTAGTTGCCCCTGCTTTGAATTCTAAGCATCTTTACTGGATGGGTTGCAAATAAATTAACACAAAATACTTTGAAGGACCTATTGTCCTGGGTTGACTATATGATGCTTTTATCCCCAATCGTCTTGTTCTGTTTATACTGAATAATAAGTTTTACACCTTTAAGACTCTCTTCCAGAGAGTGAAGAGGGGAGGGAAGAAGCACGAAGTTTGTTTTCACACTGCACTCACTCCTCCACATTCCTGCTCCTGGACTGTGTTGTCTGTGGATGGACAGACAGCAGGACAGAGCTCTTTTTTGCTTTTAGTTAGTTTTAGCTAGCTGAGGCAAGGAAGTTCCCTGGATTGTGGTTTTTCTTTTTCTTGGACCTGTTCAAGCCTGCTCTGGACTGAGCACCCAGCAGAGCACCGGCAGCTCCACCTGTTGCCACCGGGCCGGGCCTGGGCCGCGGCACTTCCAGCACCGGAGGGACTGACCAGAGACTGAGTGAGCCGAGCTGCAGCCCGGGGAGGGGACTGTTCTGAGTTTGTCATCTCTTCTGGAGCAGCAAGAGGTTTTATTGTTTAATATTGTTTAGGTTCTATTGTTTAAGAAACAGGTTTCTTTCCACTTTTCTCCAAGGAGATATTTTCTCCCGAACCAGTTAAAAAAAAAAAGGCCAACTGATTCTGCTTTTGTAACGGAGCCCCTTTAGGATTTATCTCCCAAATTTGCCCTGAACCAGGACACCTATTTATTGCTGAGTGATGCTGTGGATCAAAAAAATCTTCTGTAAATGTACATGAAAATGCTAAAGTATGTAAAAATTTTAGAAAATTAGGAGGTGAAGATAAGAGTGAGATAGGACATGAGTGTATGAGCTCCTTCTGACACGTTTCTTTATTTACTCTGATAAGAAGGAGCATCCCTGAGTCCAGTATAAAGGAATAGAGAGAATTTTTTAATCAAATGGTCTGCTTGCATTTGTGACAGCTACACCTTTTTTTCTAGATTTCCTTTCTGGAAAACCAGTCATATTTTTTTAATTACTTTGGTATTTCTTGGAAAGCCTGAGAAAATTGTAAGGGTAGGTTTTCATGTTTTCTTAGTTTTGATAAATGTCCCAATTTAAAGGGAAAAGAACCTCTTATGTTTCAAAGGCATAGAAGTATTTCCCAAAAAACGTGAATTCTAAGAGATTAAAATTACTTCTAATTAAAAAATTTAAATTGACGTAGCTATAACTACTTTTAATAAAATATCTTTGAAACACACATGGCTGAAATGTGAGGTATCTATTAGCAACAATAAGAGGAAGTAATTGATTTGTATGACTTCATAAGGATTTACGACCCTTGAATAAATTTGTTAATAGCTTATTAAAAACAATATAAGAGAATGGGACCTTAATGGTAAAAAAACAGCAAATGAAATATTCAGATTGCAAATTAAATGGGAACAAAAAATGAGGCAAATCCTCAGAGAGCATTAATTAGTCAGAGTTCATTTAAGTCAGGGGAGATGGAGCAGTTAATGCCAGCTGATCATGTAGCTCCACAAACTTCAACCTGTTGTCCTCTCATTAACAGTGGTGCAGCTAGTGATCTTAATGCACTGGACTGTACCAAGACTTTGCATAGTAAAAAATCACGTTATTCTTCTGGGATCATAAATGGCATTTGGAGGTGTAAAGAGGTTAAGTGGTTTGCAAAGGTCACAGGACAGTTAAGTGGCAGAGCCAGGAATAGATCTGGCATGTCATGACTTCTTGCAGTTACCAAAGGACCATCTAGCTTGTCAGAATAAATCCACATTTAATTAGGTGATGTTCTAAGGGCAAACAAAAATGCCAGCATAGGTTAAATATCATCTAATAATTTGTCCTCACAGCAGTTCATCTGTAACAAGCCATTGTGTAGCCCTATTTCTAATCTGTTGCATCACAACTTCTGCTACATGACACTTAAAAAAAAAAAAAATCTTTAATTTTTGTCCTCAAATGCAAATTCAGAAGTTGTACTGATTAGGCTGTGCTTTGTCTGGAGATATAAGCAAGGAAATTTCTTGATTTATTCCATGCAACACTGAATACAAATATCAGATCAGTGCCCTTACTGCTCTTGTATTAATTACATGTGTTAACCCACTGGGGAAAGAAATGCCACCTGATTTTATTGAAGGCAGTTCTCCTATACTGAAATTTAGTTTGGGTCCTCCTTAGCAGCAGTCCAGCACTGAGTAGAGTGAGGAGACCTGTCACCTGTAACAAATGGGGCAGCTCAGCCACATCAGAATCCAGGACTGGCCAAGACACTGGTATGTCTCTCACTTACTTTGGCTGAGTATGCATTTGACCTAAAAGTCCTAAATTCCTTAACACCAGTCTTTCTTTCCCTTCTATTTCCCTACTTGTTGCCTCCCTAGCAGCACCAGATACAGCCAATGGGGCTGTTTTCTCCACCCTTGGCTGCAGCTAAAAATTTCGTAGTGGGATAATTCTTAATACCTTTACATTAATATAATAAATCTCAGAGCGTGTTTTACTCAGATATTCTCTTTGGCTGCAATTTAATCTTTTCACATTTTACTCCCACACTCTCATTTCTAGAAATGTTGCTTTGATGAGCGATTTTTAAAATTTAAAATTTTTTTTTTTTTTAGTTTTCCTGAGCATCTCATAACATTTCAATTACCTGCAGAACATAAAGTGGCCATAAAGTATTCTGAAATGTTAACAGTGCAAAAAACGCAGTACATAAGAAATAGGGAGCAGAGCTTTAGACCTTGTAATTCCCTTCCAGCAACCCAAAGTTGCAATGAGTTGCCTCAGCTAATGACTTAACTTATAACCTACAACAACTGGGCCATAGACTGAGATGAACTTCCTCCTCATATTGTAAATCTTTGAGTAAAAATATGTCATTTCTCAGGGAAAGGAGAGAACTGCAGACTCTTCTGCTGAAGTTAGCTATCATTACCTATGCCAATCATATCCAGCTCCAGAGATAATTACCAGAATGTGAGAATGTACCTGTAATCATAAGGTAAATTAAACATATAAATAAGCTTCATGCAGGTAATTGCAAGCAAAATGAAAAGAATTAAAAAAACAAGGAAAGTACGAGAGAGAGAGAGAAACAGAAAGGCAAAATGAAAATGGAGACTTAGAGAAATAATTTTATGAAAGACTTTCAAGATCTACTGTAACTGATGACTGATATTCATATCTATGCAATTAATGAAAAAAGAATTGAAAATGAAATTAAAAGAATGAATTTAATGTATATGTAAAAGTTATTCTGCCAGACTACCTTTGCTGTTGCTTTGTAATTATTCAGCTGGGTTGTTCAGTTGACCAGAATGACAAGATTCATCCCAAGTTTCATTCTCAGTTGGCACCTCCTTCCTTTCTGCAAAACCCTTTTCCAATATATTAAAGGTCTGACACTGCTGTGGCCAGTAATATGACTCCCCAGTTTTTAGCTGATACTCTGGACATAAAATCTGCCAGGTGGCTTTTGTACTCTGGAGACTTGGCACCTCCACCATGCTCCTCAAACTTGGCCTTAGGAAGAAGGAAGAGATTTGCACTCCTACTTCCTCAGTGATGCTAGTCTATCTGCAAGTTGACAGATCTCACTCAGAGCCTCCTGCTGCTCTCTTCTCTCTCTGTCCCCAGGAGTGTGACTAAGAAGTTTGATTATCCAAGGCCATAAGCCCTTGAGAATTACATTAAATACTCTTTTCCATTTTCTTTTGGTGAGCTCTCTTTCAAAGTTTCATTCTTTCTTTGAGGTGTCCTGTACAGCATTGCTTTCAGACCCTATCAATCACATTTAACTCCATGAAGCTATCGCTGTTCAGTTAGCAGGAGGTGCATACTTCAGACTTAGATAAAATTTCTGGATATTTTGGGAAGGGAAGTGAATAGACAGAAAAGAAAGAGTAAGAAAAGAGATGACAATAGTACAAGCTCATCTTAACAGACTATCAATAATTCAATGCAAGTTTATTTTTCATCACTCCTTTCATGTAAACACTTCTCCTAAAACGCTTTACAAAATAAATAATACAAGACCATAGATATTATACTGTATAAATTACAGACCAACGGAGGCAGAAAGATACTGCCTGCAGAACATATTAAAGAGAGACAAAGGCCAATAACAAAGAGAAAAGAGTGGAAGAAATTAAGAGGTGCGGGCAGAGGAATGAGGAGAGGTTTGCAGATGAGATCTGATAAGGGATGGAGGAGAGTTAATGAGGCAGAGCGATACTGGAAGGCTGTTGCAGATGGCAAGAGACTGTGCAGAGGGTCAGAGGAAGCTGGAGTTAAACCAGTGGAGGAAGGAGGAGGATTGACAAATGCAAGGTCTGGAAGTGTGCACTAACAGGGCAGGCATTTTTCAGCCAGAGATGAATGGGATGTTCAGGGATTTTCCTGGAAACTGAGGGGTTGTGGACTGGAGGGTTTTGTATGACGAGTACAAGATAGTGGACAGTATTTTGCTTGCTGCTAAGATGCAGAAAAGCCTGGGACAGGCTGTGTCATCAAGGCAAAGGAACTTGGAATTTTACAGGAGTGGAAGAATAAATTAAAATGGTCTATCTTCAGATAGAACTTATTTATTAAGTCCAGGTGCAGTTTACATAGGGATAGGTTCAGGTGATAATAAATTCCCCTCGGATCTTGAAGCCCACCCACCTGAGGTGGCTTTTCAAATTCCTTTGCTACATTGGCTGTGCCCCTGACCTACCCCTGCTAGTGGCTCCTCTATGAGAACATCTTCTCTAGACAGCAATAAGTTGATATTCTGGAAATGTTTTAGAAATGGCTCTATTTTAACATCTGCACTTTTAAGTGCAAACATGTTGAAAGTACAAATTTAGCTGTGCACTTGAGACTTGCGCTCACAAATATGATTGGGATCCTCAAACTGATTTTGTTCAGTGCTAGGTTCTGCCTGTGTAAAGTCAGGGAATATTAGAAGTTCTGCAATTTCATTTTCCACCCCAACTACTCATAATCCCTAAAAATTACTTTTTGTCTTTTAACACTGTCAGTTGAACATTTGATGTCACCTTGGTTCTAAACGTCATGATGGGGTTGTATCTGAAAATTGAAGGATGTTTTAGTCCTGTGATCAAAGGGTCTATGTTTGAGCCTAACACCTTATGAGATTTTTTTTTTCCAGAAGTAGTGGAGAGCAAATATTCCTGTGTCACTTCCTTCATTCTAGACTCCCAAATTCTACATGAAGTTATTTCTGTGCAAAAGAACAGCTTGAGAAGAATTTAAAAGCAAATTTATTTATCTAAGCAAATATTTTCAGAAATAGAATGACTTCTCCAAGAGCTGATTTGTGGGCCAGTTTGATGCTCTATAAAAGTCATTAATATTAAACAAACTGACTTTAACTTAAGCCTCTGATTTTCCTCAAAAGAGAAAAAATCTATTATAGACTTAGGAAATTGTTGATAAAATACACCCTTGATCTTCCAAAAATTTCAGACAGCAAAATAATACAAGACTAACTAATCAACATATTTGTTTTCCTCCAGAGGTTTCAGAGATCACTCATGTGTCCTTCTCAGACCAATGTAAAGGCAAGATAAGGAATCGTGCCCAAATGTGCTGAAAGCAGATGCAAGTATGCAATAGGAGCCGAGTTCCAATTGATCTGCAGAAGCCCCTGTGATATTAGGTAGAGATAATCTGCACCAAAATACTTTGTTTAGTAAGAGAAGATAATTTTAATGAGATTTTAGCTAAAATCATAAACCAGTAATTGCTGGGCCTTCTATTTGTCAAGTAATTTTGCTAACAATTTAGTCCAGTAAAATCAATTTTCAAAATGACTGCCAAAGTGTGCTGTTTTCAAGATCTGTAGCCCTAATTTCTACCTTCGCATGTTCATGCTGCAATTGTCCATATTTTTGGCAATTATTTTTGTTTCTCAAAAATATCTAAAAGTTACATGTAGTATGTCACTGACTGTGCTGCAGTTTAGACATAGTGATGTCAGTTGATTTTATCTAAGAAAGAAAAGTATCAGGAAAATTACCTAATAGCTTAGGTGATTTTTTTTTTCCAATTTTTTTAAGCCAACATTGATAGAGTGCATATCTGATGCAGAATTCCTGCACACACAGGGAAATGTTTTAGTTACTGTAAAGGTGCAAATGTATCCACCAGGCAGATGTCAGAGAATGTTTGCATTGCAAAACTTCAACTGCGTTTCAATTGCTGGTTTTTGTTGTTTGGTTTTTTTTTTTAATGACATGAATGTGCATCTCAGGGTATACATCTTTTTCAGCTACACTGCTCATATGGAATAATTAGACACAAAAAGGCACAGAATCAACTAGGTTGGGAAATATCTTTGAGATTATGGACCCCAAACTGTGACCTAACACCACCTTGTCAACCAGACAATGGGACAACCTCCAGGGACAGTGACTCCAAATAACAGCAAGCTCAAATTTTCATACCTACAGACAGTAACATGGCAAGAGCTATGAGTTTTGCAAGGTTCCTTAAATGCCATGTGGCTTGGTTTATCACAGCCAATGGGAAAAAAAGCAAATGGAAGAAAGTAAAGTGATCCTCAGAAGATGATTGACTACCAGGTCTCAAGTCTTAGACCAACAAGATTTCTGATCAAGATGTCATTTTTCTGAGAACTGTTTCCAACATAAATATGCATTAATTAAAATACATTTATGTCTAAATGAAGTAAATTGCCTTTTTCAGAAAAGAAAGCTTTAAGGTTCTGATGGGTAACTTGATTTGGCACACATAAACTAGCTAACCTGCGTGCCTGGTATATCACTAGAAGGTTTTCAAGTATTGTCTGGTGCAGAGAACAGAGTACTCAGCCTTTGAAAGGCTCTTTTCCACTAATTAGTGGAATTAGGGCTAATATGTGCCAAACAAGCCCATACAGAATTGTTTTGTTCTTGTTTTTCTAGCCTGAGTGCATTAAGTTTAAGAAGAATACAAACCTACCTTCCTTCCTTGCGAATGACAGTCCAGCAAAAATCAATGAATGGCTCTTGAAGTAGGGTACAAACAAACAGGTGGTGTGTATACTAGTTCTTAGGAATTACTCGAGCCCCTGGATTGTTCTGCCTTTCTCCCCCATTTCTCACTTTCAGGAAGCTTGGCACTTATTGGACTACTGTGTGAGTGGTCAACTCATTAGCTGAAGAAAAAGAAAAATCCTTGAGCCTGGAGAGTTTTTTTCTGTAGGATTAGTGGGTTGAATTCAATGAGAAAAGGTCTACCAAAGATGCAAAAGCAGAATTATAGATATTTACTCAAGAATATGTGAGGAAAGAATACATTTATATGGAGGTTGAATTTTAGTTTTGTTCTTTATCATGTAATTTCTCTCATTCACAAACCACACTGAAAAAACACTGACCTTGGTAGTTGTGTAGCTGCAGTTTTGAAAATCCTTCAAGGACAGAAGCAGAAGAGTTGCTGCTAGCAGACCCAAAGATCTTCTTGGATCCAGTCTGCAACATGGTTCATATGGCCACATACCAGATCTGTGATTTATGTTTTAGTGAAAAGTCAATCCTGTTTGGGTCGTTCAGAGCAGAGCACATTGACCTGGAAATAAAGAGCAGGAAGATGAGAGAAGTTAATCTATGTCATCTATAGTCTCCACATGATTTGGCTTACTCAGAAGTGACAAATTCTTGACTCAAGAATGGAATAGTTACATTATTTATGGTGGGGATATTACAAACGTCAAAACACAGTTAAACCAAGCCAGTTACCAGCCCTACCTGAACAGGATTCAGCTGTGAGGAACCTGACTGACTGTATCATCTTCAGCAACAGCAGCTCTCACCATGTTTCAGTGCAGTGACAAGCCTGGGAGCAGAACAGCTTGAAGGGGCAGAATGAATTCCAGCTCCAGTCCCACATTCCTGTCCATTAAAAGCAAATATTCAACTTTAAAAATGCAAATAAAGATATGAAAGGAGACCAAACAAAAGCAGTAGCATTAACAGCTTCTCATAGCCATTTATAGCTCTCTGGAGTGATTACATCCTATTTACTTCCACTTCTTGAAGCTCTGTTACTGTAGTCTCACCATAGGAAAAATAAAAAAAAAAAAAAAAAAAAAAAAAAAAAAAAAAAAAAAAAAAAAAAAAGAGAGAAGCCTCTTTAACTATTCTTCAATGCTTTTTTTCCAGCCAGGGTCTATGTCCTGGATTGAAATCAATGTTAATGGCTTTTGAGACTCCAGTATAGATATATTTTTTAATTGATGTCTCCTCTTCCTCCTGCTGACCCAGTTCTCATTTTCATTAAATTCAAAAACACATTGATGATCCACTCAGATCTGATAAATTATTTTAGCTCCTTTCTGCAATAACTAAATTTAATAGTGGTTTGCTGGCACAATTTAATTACTGGCACAAATATTTGAAATTTGTGAACAACAGCTGAGCTGCAGTGACAGAAAACAGGTGTTCTGGTGGCTGTGAGGATCCCAGTAGCAAGCGAACTAAGAAAATGCAGGCTCCTGCATGGACTCATTACTACAATTTTTGTTTGAACCTCTTCCTTATCCACCAGTTTTAATCTTCCACCTGTCAGGGCAGTTGCCATTACAGACTTCCTTTGTGGGACTGTTTTTAATTATAAAGAAGGCACATACTTAAGAATTTGCCAGGCTAGGAAAGAAGGAATAGGAACAAAAGCAGAAGAGATGTTTAGAATGACTATAAAAAAAATTGAGATGCTGGAGATAAAGTGTGGAATTTTTTACCTGTGGGCCTCACTGATGCAGCAGAGAGGCAGGGAATTCTACAGCTCAAAAAGAGTAGGCAGTTAAGGTTGGCAGAAGGAAGGTAGTAAAGTTCATTAGGTGCCGTACTGTATTTCTTAGGGTTTTGCTTCTTGCCAGAGGTGAACTTGCTGGGCTGGTACCCACTGAGTAATCACTGCATCCTGTGGTGGGAAATGTGATGTCTGCAGAGCCTCACAGCTGTGAGCATGTGCCTGCATGTAGCTGTGGTCACAGCTAGGTCAGCAAGCACAGCTCTGGGGATTTTTGGTGTGCCAGGCAGAAGGATAAGCTGTTTGAGGAAATGGAATTGAACTCACCTGCTACCCCTGTACTCTGGGCCCAAGAAGCAAGAACATTCATAATTGTCCACCTGCTTTTTCCTGGACAATGTTGCTACGAATCACATCTCTCAAGGTGAGAAATATTCAAACACAAGTCATACAGGAATCTTATGAAACACCTTACCTGTCACCAATGCCAGACAGCAGCAGGAGCACTCCATCCCTCAGAGTCTTTCCCATGAAGTTTGCTACCTACTGCAACAATATACTTCATTTGGGGGAGACAACAAGCTCAGTAAATGAATTCCTTTTCTTCTGAAGTACACTTTAGAGAAATTGTCATTGTACTACTATCATTAGATTCATAACTGTGGTCTAGCATGAACTGGTAATGGAAGTTTTCTAAACAGAGGGCAACCGAATCCCTGCTCCGAGCAGTTTTGTAGCCTGCAGCAAAAGACAAAAGGTGAATTCAGGAAGACAAAGAAAGGAAAACTTCAATAGCCTCAAGTAAGTTAGAAAAACTGACCAATATGCCAGAGTCAGTTTGTTATTTCCTGTTGTTCAGTTAAAAAACTAATAGACAATTGTAGGGAATTTTGCAGATATTTCCAGACAGGTGATCATAAGGAAGGATATTTTTGTCTGAAGAACCAATTAGGAGGTCCTGTGTCTTTTAGACAAATTTCTGCTCCCTTTAGTGTTTATTACTTAGAATGGTTGTCCTGGATCTGGATTACACAGGCATACCATGATGACTGCTAGTTGGAATGGAATAATTATCAGAAAAAAAGATACTTGATATTCTTAAAAATAAAAGCCTTATCACAAACTCTCTGTACCTGAAAAAGCTGCTAGGGTATTTCCAGTAGTTTGTGTACCATTCAGAATTGCTGTTGAAGGGGAAATGTCCTTGCTTGAGGAGATGATATACCTCAAAGTCATGATTCAAAACAGTCAAGATGAAGAGGTAATCAAGGGTGCTAATGGTCACAGTGAGGTGTGATAAATCTGGACAAAAGTGGTGATTGTAGGCAATAAATCCAACAACCTGCTGGGCCTGGCATAGAGCCATCTGAGACAGGCTGATTGCCAGTAGTTTTGAAGGTGAGCATAAAATGAAGCATCCTCCAAGTTAATAACACTCACATAATGAATATTACCTTTTATTAAAGCACTAGGTCTATGACCAATGCAAATTTAGTTTGCCTGAGTGCATGAGCACATGTGTTCAGAAGGGGATCTTGAGAAGAGGCAAGCAGGATGAGGAACACACCTGCAGGCTGTTATTTTGCCTTCCCTTTCGCTTCTCCAGTCCTTGTTCAGCAGCTGCATTCTCAGAAGGTTGTTTGCTCCTGAAACTGTGGTGTCTCATCATAAGATTAGGCAGTTCTATTGTGCTGGAAGTGCATGGAATCCGGCCATATTACGATCAAATACCAGGACAGATGAGGTTCTGGGTCCTGCACTGTGACCACAACAACCCCTGCAGCACTACAGGTGGACTTCAGTATCTTAAAGGTTTTTTTCAAACTAAATGATTTTGTGATTTTCCAGGTGGGTAGCTGGAGACCTTTCTATTCTTTCTCTTCTTAGGGAAGCACACTGTCAGGAAGGGAAATCCCAAAAATTCTGACTGGGGAGCTGGTTCTCCTTCCTCAGTCCTGCCTCACATTGAGCTCTCTGCTGGTGATGAGGAATAGCCTCAGGGCTGAACAGCCTTTAAGTGACAGGATCAAGCAATTCCCTTTGAAACTATATTTTAGGATCTCTGCAGGTAGACAGACATTGCTGTAATGTATATGAAGGTGGGGGAAGCTTTTTCAAAGATGAGTCAGAAAATTACACCTGTGTTTGTGGAATAGTAACACAAGACCAGCACATGGTGCTCTTAAGTGATGCTCTGTGGCATCTAAACCTTAGCTTCTCTTTGAATAAGATTAAATGCATCTTACTGCAAGAAGGAAATTTCCGGCAATTGGTTGTCAAGAATTGGTAATAACAGTATTGTTGGTTTTTTTTTTCTTCCACCAACCACATAGATTGAGTCTTAAATAAAACCAGTACTTAGAAAGCTGAATTAGATATCAGATGAAGTAGACCCCTTGAGAAACTGTATTTTGAGAATTCATCATAGGAGGTTGTTAAGTTAATCCTGTGTTTGATTTTTTTCTGGATTTTTTTTTTTTTTTTGCATTTGTTTGGGATTGTTTGAGGGTGGTGTTTTTTTTTTTGTTTTGTTTTGTTTTGTTTTTGGGGTTTTTCCCTTATTTACAGAATACATTTCTTTTTCTTTTTTTTAACATACCCAGCTGGAATTAGGAAGGCTGCTTTAGGATCCTCATTAGGCATTCCCTTTGGCAGCATACAATAAGCTCTCACAGCTGACCAGTCTCTGCAGTGTTGCCCAAGGTGGATGCAGGAGTTGTTACCACCAGAATGCTGTCAAAGCAGAGAGTCTCCACATGCAGCAGACTGAGAGGCAACTTTCAAGCCTGTGATGTCCCTTTCAAGTCTCAATGTTTCCAAATTAACATCACTGTGCCCTGCTGTACTTGTGCATTTTGCTTTGTTTAATGTGGCATTTATATGCTTGCATTCACTTTAACCAGTCCCTCTCTGTTCTAACACTACTTAGGCTTTTATTTTCTCATCTCAGTTGAACACTTTACCTCTTGGTCAGAAGATGAAGAGATCTGGCTCCACAAGTAAGATACTTTACTATGCAGAAAACACAAGAAACAGCTAGTGCCAGTTCTTCAACAGAAATAACAGGTAAAACTTATTCAGTATTTTTAATTAATTCTTTTCTTGCTGGAAAAAAGCCTTGTGTATTGAAACAGATTTTTTTCGGGGGGGAAGGAACTACTTGTTCTGGTAGAACTTAGAACTTTTCTCATAAAGCTTTTGCAGATCTAGGGCATGTTGCAGCTCAGTCCAAGTTCAGGTCCAAGGGCTGGTTCAGCAGGCTGTGGAGCACAGCATTTCCCAGTCTTATCTCAGGAGGATGCTTTGGCTGAGTATTGCACTGTGGGAGGCACCTGAGAGCAGTGATCCCAGAGGGAAGGATGTTCAATATGCTCACCTAAAAGTTGCAGAGATTCTAGCTCCAGTCTTCTGTGTTGCAGAGTAGGGCTCTTTTAGGGTGCCTTTTTCTCAGTCTGCTTAGTTGTTTTCTTTCCCTTTCGAGAAAAAAAAAAAAAAAAAAGCAAAGACCAAACTAGACTTCACATTCTTAGTTTTTCCTAGAAAAGAGGAACTTTAAAATATGTGTTAGTGAAAATTCATTTCCTATTTAGTTTTGAATAGTATCAGTGGTCACTTAGATGACCTCAGGTTGAAGGACAATTTCCTTTTTTTGCTGTTTATCAGCTGTGCTCATAAGTCTATCAACTGTGCTCATAAGTCTATCAACTGTGCTCATAAGTCAAACGCTGTTTTGAGGGCTGCAAACACATAAATTTTAAATCTGTAGGTGTAGGATTTCCCTTTTATTTATGTACACAGAGTAGAGCAAAACTGAATCTTATGGGCACAAAAAATATTTAAATGAAGGAAAGGAGATGTTTCAGCCAAAAAGAAATATCCTGGTGTAACTATTACATAAATGCAAGCATAAAGATATGGACCATGGCTTTCCTTACAAGATTTAGCAACCAAAATCCTACCTTGAAAATTTCACAAAATAAAGCTACAGAAGACATTGATGGGAGTGAGAAGGAATAGGTATGTGGAGCTTGTCCTCCTGGGAAGAGAACAAGGATTCCCCTTCCTCTCTTCTCCCCTGCCCTCCTGCCCTGTGCTGAAGCCTGAGTTTTGCAAGTTGGCAGCTCAAACTTCAGCCACTGCTTCATATGTTGGACCCAAAGTAGGCAATGCACGAGGGATTCTCAGAAACTGTCAGAGTGCATCTCCTGGAGCTCATCATGATTGGTACTAATGTCAAATAATCAATTGTGCTGCAACATTTCCATCATTTAGTTCCAGTGCAATTTCTACATTTGGCTTTTTCTTATTTCCAAGGGTTTCTTTCTTGTACTGTCCAGGTGCACTCCTACTTCAGTTCAGGTCTGGGATGAGTATTTCAGAGATGGTGTTTTCAAAAACTCTGAAAAGGTTGAGGTTGGGCATTAAGAGATGTTCTCTTTGCAGGTAATACAGTCCAAGTGCTTGACCATGTTTGAAGAAGTTTTACTGAAGACATTGGAATCACAGGAAAGATGGAAAAAGGGAAAAGAATTAGTTGCCTAGGGAAACTATTCTGTGCACCTAGATGTA
The DNA here is from genome assembly GCF_017590135.1 of Pyrgilauda ruficollis. Taxonomy (NCBI): domain Eukaryota; kingdom Metazoa; phylum Chordata; class Aves; order Passeriformes; family Passeridae; genus Pyrgilauda; species Pyrgilauda ruficollis. The sequence continues at coordinate 1,786,848 of NW_024529933.1, forward strand.
AAAGTTCTTTCCTGGTACACTCATTTTTTTGTTTACTGGACAGTCTTCCAAGATTATTGTTTGTACCAAGAGAAAAATGAAGTGACAATTCAATGGCTAATTTCACAAGCTGCTTCAGCATTTTTACCTTGTCAAAAAAGATTCTAGTGTGCCATCACAATTGATGGTTACATCAGAAAAAATACTTTTAAAAAAAATTGTAAATTTTTAGTTTTGTGTTTCAGAGCTGAATCTTCCTTGAGAAGAACCTTTTTAGAATTTAGATAGTCCTATATTTTTGAGAAGGATTACCTGTCTCAAAAAAAAAATTTCCTAAGAAATGCTTTCTTCATAATGTATGCATTTGGACTATGGCTTCTTCAGTTAGAGAAACCCACAGGATGAACACATCCATTACTGTCCTTACAAACAAAGTGACAGTGGGAAGACAAAGATGTAACATCCATTGTAATGTCCCAAACACAATGACCAGCAAGAAAATTTTCTACTGTTGGTAGTTAGGAACAACTATCACAGTCATGACAACACAATTATTCACATGTATGCACACAAACCAAGGAAAAATCTGCAGAGTCTGTACAGAAAAAACATACATTAACTTCATATCAAAGGAGGGGTGGACTAAATAGTAGCTAAATGTGCACTGGAGACCAAACTCTTCTAAACACAGATGAGTAGATTAGATCTATCCTCTAAAGCATATGTGAAAAATCTTCCTCTTTGATCCATTGGATACAATTCTATAGCCTATCATGGCAATTAAATAATTTTGAATTGAACTGAATTGAGAAATGAATGAATCATTGGTTGCAAGCCAGCTCCCAGTGTGCAGGTGTCCACTTCAAATAAAACCTCACTACAATGTTGTGGCATCATTTCATGTTCTCTTGTGCAAGTATAACCTGCCAACAGAAACCAGCTTATTTCCTCCAGGATTTTCGTTTTAGTTGAAGGAGATTAAAGCAAATATATATACAAAAAAATCTGCTTCAAGCCACAAAGGTATTATTGGTTTCAATCTGATCTGACTCACATCCCACTGAAATCAGTTGGCCCCTTCTCTTTTCTTCAGTGTGGATTGCAGTGTCCATCCTTAGACAGAGTGTCTGACAGTCAAACAATGCTTGCTTTTCAGAGAGCTACTCACTTGAACATCCAGACAGGCAGAGTGAAAAGAAACAGCTACAGAAGTTCAGTTCTGATAAAATAATTAATGGAAACAATATCTTTAGAGAAGGAGAATTTCCAGAGCACTCCCAGATGTGGTCTGACCTTCCCACATGGATGACTGTAACATTAGACAGAGATGAAAAGCTTATGGAGTGATTGCTGACAATGTTTCATGGGACTTTAGAAATAATCAGTACATTTACTATTCAGAGATATCAGGCACCATTTCTGCCAGTGACAATATCAGTTCACAGAGCAAAAAAAGGGTTTTTTAAAACAAAAAAATTATAAAACTGTCTTTAGATGCTGCTCCAGAAGGAAAGCCAGCTACTCTAAAAGGGGAACTCTGCTAATAGTCTGCATTCTTCCTTTCCAATAAAGTAATTCTAAAATTAACACTAAAATAACACGAAAAAACAGTTTAAAGTTCTAATCCACATTTCAACTATAAACAAAAACAAAACTAAAAGCTCAAAATGGATATGACATTCTTTAAAGGCCCTAATGAGATGTAACAATGGGCTGTATGAATTTACAGAAATCAAATTTTTAAAAAAAGAACTTCAATAATTCACAGGTGATGGTTGTCAGAGGTCCTGAAGCAGGAATGGGAAGTTTTCTTACATTAGCGTCATTTGGAAAATTCTGCAAGGAGACTTCTGAGGACCTCTGGTACTGATAGCAAATATATTTGGAAGTGAACAACCAGGCATCAATAGGAGTCTAAAAGGTTAGCACGAAATTCACTGAACACCACTAAGCTACAAATGGCCCTGCTTGAACCAAATCCTCTTCTGCTTACTCTTCATTCAGGGCGGAACATTTCCACTGCTTTCAGAGATTATTTAGTAGTTGTTCTGGTGTGAGCACAGAGTTTGGATTGGGCTGTTTTTGAAGGGAAGCCCCAGTTCCACCATCCTTAGACACAATACAGCTGTAGTGATCCCATGAGAAGACCTTTTCGTTCTATGGAAACAGCAAGCAGCAGCCTCACTGTGAATGTGCTGACACCCACATATATTATGCCATCAGTCTTTCAGTTCTGACACACCCAGGCATTTTCTCTTAAGGATAATCTCACAGACTTTGGCTCCCTACACTCAAAATAAAATAAATATCAAGTAGTAACCCTGCTGTGTTTGCTAAGTCATTTTCAGGCGTCTAATAAATATTGGTTATTTGTACTTGCCACAGCCAGTGTTTCAGGTATCTGAATTGATTTCAAGAAGTCAGTGAGAGGAAGACAGCTATTGGAGCAGAGCCAAAGCACAAACTTTACTGAAAGTACCCAGGGAGAGACATTGAAGGGAAGCAGGACTGGAGGCCAATGGTACTGTAAAACATCTCTCTTTTCATCATTACCGATGAGTCCCTGCTTATAAATGATAAGGCACTTTTTATTTTAAAGCAAAGCTTTTTCTTTTAAAAGTGTTCATTCTTCTCCATTTTTGAACAGCTATAAGTAGACTACTTTAGACCTACCTGCTACCAATGCATAATTCAAGTCTGTGGTTTCTTTACTGCTCAAGAAGTTATCTGACAGCTCATAGCCAAAACCCAAGGCTTGAGGGAAGGCTAAAAGATATGGCAGTCTTGAGGTATCTCAAAAATAACTGTCATTGTTTGAGCCTAAATTGAAATTAAGCACCATGAACTGCTCACTGAACCCCCCCACACTGAGGTAACTTGTAATGATCAAGAGATGAGATTTTTCAAGTTAGACTTGAAGTAAATAGGTTTAGGACAGCCCATCCAAAGGCATTACTTTGCATGTAATATGAAGCAACACTTGCCTGGAGGGGCTGGCAGGAATCATGATAGAGTTTGCACAAGTTTCAGATTAGGGTTTTCATCGGTGAAGCAGGAAGCAGCTTGACTATAATTCCTCAATGCTGTTTTGAGCATGACTCTTTTTTATGCTTGTTTTTATAAGAGCATGGAAAAAAGATCCAGGAAAACATCAAACTATCCAAGACCATGTAAAGAAGGAACTTGTTTCAGACAAAGGAGGCAAGCACCTCTCATTTTATAGAAGGAACAAAGGAGACAAAGAGAAGCTACATACTTTACTTAATTTAGCAAGTGAATAGAAGTCATTTCTCCTTGGGTCATACTGCATTAGCAAGCCAAAAAAAATAGATATACCTTCCTATTTATGCACCTTTTCCTATCCAGGAAAGAACTGCAGAAGATGTTTGCAATCTGAGCATGAGGCAAGCTGTAGGCAAAGCCTGAACAGGCAAAGTCTCTACCCATCACCCCAGAAGCAAAGCAGTGTAAAGCAGGAGGTGTGCAACACAGGATAGAAGAGATTAAGGGCAAAACTTGCATTCTCCATTAAGGCAAGGTGGAAAAATTACCTGTCTACTCACTTGTCTACTCACCTGTCTACTCAGATTTTTCTCACATTTTGGAGTCTCTTTTTAGTGCACTTGTTAGCTTTCAGGAACACATAATCACAGAATGATTACATGCAGGTGCTTTTATTGAAGAACTCTGGGTGTCAGGGGTACAGACCCAAATCTGACTCCACCATGGGTTCGGGATGAACACGATTTTATATTCTATCATTATATAGCTTACATATTAATTATTAAACTTACATTGTTCTATTGTATACATTGATTTCATCCAAGCATGGGTTTCTCATGATCCCCCCCTCAAACCCTTGAACATAGTTTCTCATGATTCTTCTTACGATTAAACAATAATTATAACTAATTACTAAACAATCATTACATCTAACAGTTATATAATTTATCATATACTGGTTACACAGGTGCAGTTTCACATGATCTGGCAAACACAAGACCTAACATTTCCCAGAGTCTACTTTTGACATTTTCCCAGGACCTACTAAGCCTTTATTTCTAACTCCCCAAATTTTCTATGATTTTAAAATCTTTACTATCACACTGTGAGGCATTGTTTGAGGATAGGTGAATAAAATCTTGTAGATTGGGAACACACAGGACACCTAAATACTTACCACAGACAATGTACTATTAATTGATGTCTTAATTGCCAAACATAATTTTCTGGTCTTTGACAAGCAAGATGCTTGCACTGACTAAATGGTACATTAAGCACCAGAAAGTTTAAAATGTGTTGGTGACATAGTGAGCTGATGAGAAAGGGTTTATTGTTCCTGTTCACTCCCAGCCCAGACAAGAGAAGGGCTCATGTTGTCTTGTTGCAATTAATCTGGCTGCCTCAACTCCCCTGGGAAGCCAGCTGGCAGCAAGGTGCTTCCCAGAGAAAGGCAGGTAAGGAGAGGGGATGCTTCTCTGGGAAGGTTTCCAAAAGGAAGGATGGGGGAATATAAATAGGAGGGAAAAAACAAAAGGAATTTTAAAAAAGAAGCAAATATGATTCGTCTTCTTTCTAATGAGAAGAGCAAGGCACGAGGCAGAATTCGCTGAAAATGATGAGTATGTGGGTACTCCTAACTCTGTTATTTTATTGGCTTGGATCCTGAGCAGACTGCACTGATACATTGATACTTCAGAGAAACAGGGAAACGGCGTATTACTTAATGGCTCATGGATTAATTGAGTTCCAGACAGGCCTGGACAGTGGTCAGAAAACTTCCAGTGTATCACCTACCGGCAGTATCTTTTCCTCAAGACCTTTGGAAGTGGCAGTGTGCAGCTGAAAGCAGGTTTTTCCTTCTCTGGGAACTGCAGGGATGCATGGGAATTCATACCATGGGAGGAATGGCAGACAGTAATGAGCAAGAGAGAAAAAAAGGTTATTTATATAAAGACAGTGTGTCATCCTGACTCACAGATGATTTAAAATACTTGGATCCTGTTTAAAGGCTACTTTAGTCTTCTCTAAATATCTTCCTTTATCACCTTTCTTTGTGTTTTTCTTCCTTTTTCCTTTTTTATTTACTCAGAGAAGCAGGTCACTTCAGCTCTAAGTTAAGCCATAATGAACCCAGTAGCAGCCAAATCATCAGAAAACTACCTCTGACACATAACTTTTCTGGTGTGTCAAAAATCATAAGATTTTTGGGCTAAGCCTGGAAATTATTTTCTATTTTTCCTCACTTTACCAGATAAATTCAGTCAGCTATAGTCATATTCCTGTCTAGCCTATGAACTTGGAGAAATGTAATGAGACAATTATTTAGGACATGCTTCAGCTTTAGTTACTAATGCTGCCTGTACCAATATCAGATTTCTCTCCCTTACCTACCAATCCTCATGGAAATTGCAGGCACAAAGTTAAAAATCGCTATGCATTAATTTCCACCTTGACTTCATTGTGTATTGTTACCCTGAAACAGAAGCTGATATAAAAATGCCCATGTTGTATGAGAATATAAAAGCATAAGTAATATATTTATCATGTAAATGTAATTACTGTGATCTGTAAGGTTCCACTTGCGCGGTTAACACACCTGTGTTAATTACTCTGCTTAACAGCAGAAACTAAGGAGTTTGTCAGTGTACTGAAATAGAGGCAGACAAATAGCTGTGGAAGAAGAGAAAAAAAGACTAAAGTGGGGAGGGAAACTAGCCAGAGAAATCTCCTTCTTTGTCACTTTTTAAAAGTGACAAAAACTGAGGTCATAAACCCATACTCCAGAGACTTAAGTAGGTATCCCACCATTGGGCATTCCCAGCTCTTCCTGTCTTCATGTCACAGTGGTGCCAACACAATTGCGTTTATATGGAAACCAGATCATGGAATGGGTTTGTATTTAAAATAACACCCCAAAAACCCAAACAAAACAAGCCCATACATACATACATATATATATCAGAAAGATCCTGTTTTCCTGTTTGTTAACAACAGACTGGCCTACCCTATATGAACAGACTGTGCCCTGTGTTAAGTCTTGTCTTTCTTCGCACGGCTGACATAGGAGCAGAAAGTCAGGTTCTGCTTTTGTCAGTGTTCGGGTACAAACCTGACTGTGTGTTCTGATCCAGACCAAATCCGTGCCACAGCCTGGTCTGATGTGGTGACTGGAAACATGGCTTAAGCTTAGAATGGAGGAAAACTAGAGAGGGGAAAATTGACAGAAGAGGAAGAAAGGTTGCAGTTCTAAATACCCCAGAGATAACCAGTGATGAGCAACATGTGCTTGGGGGCATAATTTCGATTTTTTAAGGCCTTATTGTCTTGTCCAGAAGAGCTGGTTAGACTGTGTGTAGTGTAAAAAGTCATCATATAGGAAAGTTAACTGCTGATGGGATAGAGACCTTTAATGTTGACAGACTTTCCTTTAACAATTTATTTCCCACTGGTGAATCCCAAACTGAGAAAAATGTTTTAAATTCAGCCCAAAGAGTTGAGTTTCTGAGTGTAGTTGCCAGGGTCATCATGACTTTTAACACATAAACAACGGCACACTCAAAAATTACAGAGGAGATTTTGACTTTTTTATTAGAGACAGATGGAAAGAGATGAGCCAGTTCCAAATCACAAACACACTCTCTGCTTATCTGTAATAATTCTCCTTAGCATGGCAAAGATACCTTTGCCAGAGACAGGTTTTGTGCTAAAATGCACAACTGTTCTTTTTATTTACATGTGCAGCTGCTAACACCTTTGGTGCCAGGTTTGAACGTACAAATGCAAAATTCAGAGGTTTTAATTATGTCCCCATGTTTGAAAAGCAGGCTTTTCATAAGGTCACGTATTCTTGAAATGTACCATGGACTGGTACCTGAGGCAGGGACTGGGAAGGTGCTCAAAACATATATTGCTCTGGAAAGATTCACTGCAGATATGGAAGGGCATCTGTATCCAGTGGAGATATGCACCGGAGAGCTGCTGTTTTTCCATTCCCCTCAGGACTGGAATGGACCAGCTCAAAATGCCCACTCCTACTCTATCCAAAATGCACTCATTTAGTAAGCAGCAAACAGAAATGAGGGAATTCACATGTTCTCTGCCTGGATCTCAGGAATTGTGCAGAAATCATTCACATCTGTTGGGAATCAAGCTGCTTTGATAATGCTTTTATCCCACTCATTTTAATGGTCTCAAGTCATTGTCTGCCACTGGAGTCAGAGATGTCTCAAGCTTGGTAGAAACTCATAATCTTCATATCTCACTCAAACTTTCTTTCTTCCTATCCTCTCATATTTTGCCTGGTACAATAAAGCTTCAGTAATCCTGTATGTCTCACATTTGGAGGGACAAGATGGCAGATGGTGGTGGGACAGAAAAAAAGAAGAAATATTTGAAATCCTCTTTATTGCCCTCTGAAGGAAGCTCAGGACTTTCCTAATTAAAGAATTAGAACAGAAGTTTTCAGAAGCACATGAAGAAACAGTGTGATATAGAACTTCTAAATGCTGAAGAATTGTTTTCCTCATAGGGATTCTTTGCAAAGGAACACAAAGAAAATTTCATGTTGTCGACTCAGTCTCCAACAAAAAGGTTTTCAAAATCTTCCTGTTTTGGAAAAAGCCTTTCTAATTCCCAGAGGAACTAAAGGAAGCTCATGAAAAGTAAGGATTTACAACTTTTCTAGTCTGAGATTTTATGAAGTGGGTGGAAAGATGGGCAGCAATGCTTAACCCTTTTCTTCTAAATCCTTGGCTGTTCAGAGGAGAATTACTTTGACCTGCCTCATCCCTCTGCTTTTTTTTTTTTTTTTTTTTTTCAATATAATGAGAATTATCTGCTTCAGAAATATTCAGGCTGCACCAAGGAAAAGCTTGTATTTTTTTTTTCAATGTGTGTTGAAGTCTCTTACCAAATATGCAGATTCTTGGTGAAATGTGGTTGTCAACATTTTAAACATTTACAACAAATCCTGCAGTTCCTCTGGCTTATTTAGAGATGTGATTAAATAAAGGTGAGAACAACTAAGGACTTCAAGTTTTAGTCTAGCAATTTTTTCTGCTGCATCATTTTCCATTTGGACTCAGCAAGAGCAAAATTGCCTATTGATTAGTAGATATCCACTATAGAGGATTCAATAGGTGCTTTTGCATATGCTGAGTCCTAAAGGCAGAAAACTAAGCTAATGAAAAATAAATTAACACTGCCTTTCCCTACAGAACCTTTCACAGCTTTCTCCAGAGAAATTGTTTTTTGAACATTGAACAGCTCTGAATTCCATCAGGAAAAGAAAAAAAAGCACCCAAGATAGGCACGTTATAAATTATATGGAATTATTAGCAAAAGTTATGAGATTTAGGGTTTTTTGTCTTGCAACATCTTTTTGTGACACCAGCTAGTATCAGGCATCTCTGGACTAAGTGATATTTTGGAAAGAAAAGAGAATTATGGCCTTCAATTACTTTAAACTAAAATAGACAAAACAGGAAAAAAGATGAATAAAAGAAGTTTTCTTACCTCCCTTTAAAGACAGGGTGCTGAAGTGAAGGGCTAGAGAGTAACTTAGTTTAGACTACAGTGAAAAATTGAAAGGAGTAAAAAAAGCCAAAACATTGGATGTACATTTAAAAGGAATTCTTTTTTTCACTCCCATTGCAAAGTAAATATCAAGAAATACAGGGAATAAAATTTAAAGCTGTTTCAGACAGTCCCTTAAGAGTCTAGAATACCATTAATAAATTTAAATGAATATAGTTTATATTGGTTGCATTTAGTGAACATTACCACTCTTCAGTTCACAAATATTCTGTATTCGAGGGCTGCATAATAATGTATTTTTCAAAAGCTTGCCATGAATCTGTTGATCAACAGTCATTTTGTCAAAAAGACACTGAGGATATGAAATTTGAGAAATGAATTCGCTAATTTTGTTCAAATCTGCAGCTTAGTTTAGTTTTTCCTTCCTTTGACTGTGACATGAAACATACTTGGATGTAGTGATTTGTGTCCAAAATTATGTCAGCGTCATTTGTTGCGGTGCGTTTTGAGGTGGGGCACCCCAGGATGTCCCCAGAGGGCGCCTGCTTCTGGAAATACCAAGCATGATCCTTTGTAGTTTGTTAGAGAAACACAAAGCTACTTGTGCTTAAATAACCCCTGACCTAAGCAAGTAGGACATAACTCCAGCAGGACATCCCTTTTCATGTAATTGCTCTTTGGGTTTGAGCTTTCCCTTTTTTTTTCAAGCTTTTATTTTTGTTTCAGATGTTTTATCCTGTCAGAAAACAATTCTTTTTTTGCATTTTGTTCTCATACAGCAATCAAACTAGACATTTCCAGTGTAACCACCTGTTTGACTAGGTAAATACAAACATGGGATAACTAGGAAAAAGAAAACCCTGGCCACATTCACTAGCACCTTTTATAGTCTTCAGAGATCCTTCATTTTTTAATCACGAAGGCATTCAGTTTGATGGTGGTGATGGTCTAGGATACTACAGAGATCCTTGGAAACTATGAACAAAATTAATCTCAGGAAAACAAGGTGAAATGCATACTTTATGCAAAACACAAAATGAGAGAGAAAGGGCATGAGGTGAGAGAAATGAGCATGGGATGGGAAATGAGCAGGGGAAAAAAGGAGAAAGGAGGATGAGTGAGACGTGAGGGAAATAAACCAAGAACTTATCCCTGACAACGAAGAGAAGCAGATGGAGAAGTTGTGTTTTAACTGTCCACACCTCTGCGGGGATACTACTGGAATGGGTTGGCAAAATAATAACCATAAACTAATCAGTTTCAGTTAATGAAGAATCTCATTCAATTGCACCAATTTCTTTCCACAGCACTGTGCTCCTGTAGCTTCAATGCTTGGATATTTTTCTCTCTTGTAGAAAATAAAATGTTTATAAAACAGAAAGCAGGTTGTTGTTAATCCCTTAATGAAGATAGATGCTTTATTTTAATACTTCAGAATGTCTACAGGCCTCATGAGTGTCTTAGCATAAAAAAAAAAATCATGTGAAGCATTTCATAACTACTCCCTGTCTACTATTGATAGAAATGAAGGATTTGGGAGAGTTGTTAATGTCTCTAACACAAAATTGCAGTCTTTGCAGAGGGAAGAGGAAGATACTATAGCTCAAGCCTTCAGACACTAAACTGTTTTACAGCACACCTGAAAGGACATAATAATTTCATTTTATTCTGGTAATTACATGAGGATCTTTTCTTTACATTGTTTTATTTTTAGGCTCTTAACTAAAACTCCTCCCTTCGTGGAGTGGACCCTTTCAAAGGCAGGATTCTTCAGTCTTAAAATAAGTTGCAATCTACACAGATTTAATGAAAATCATCAACTTCCTCATCTATATCCTACTCTTTTAAGTCAGTCTTATTGGTAGTTCATGGCCTTTCCTTGCTTGTATAATGTATCTGCAATGTAGACAGGAGACTGCAACATCTAGAACACAGGGATCAATCAGTGTGGCAGAACCTTGATTGTTCTCAAAACCAAAAAAATGTAATCACTGCAAGTCTCTTAGTGTTTGCTGGGCAAAAGGGATGGAAATGTTTGATGGCACTCTCATCTTGTAAAGTTGCTTGCCCCAGGCAGCCCATGGAGGTAACCCTACATGCACTCAGGTAAGACACAAAATAAAGGGGAAAGACAACAACTACTGATGGTTACACACTGTAAAGGCACAGGGAATTTGTCAATTTGTAGAACATTGTCTGGGAGTTACACTTCCTCTACAGGGCTGCTAAATTCCAGCCTTAGCGCTTCCTTGCAAGATGTGACAAGAGCGCAGAGAGCAAATATTTCATTTAGTGATAGCAGAAGTCATATAAAGCTTCAGGGAGACTGAAACGATAATGGTGACCTGACTCCACAGGGAGAAGACAGGAAAGAAGAACACAGTGTGCACTACGCAGGAGAAATTCTCTTACAAAAAAACCAGAGAGCTGGAAACAGAAGGAGATAAAGTGTATTTCTCAACTCAGAATTGCCTGTGTGTTGGTGCTTTTAGTCTGCCTTGTACTCCATACTGCCAGACTCAATATTCATTCTCAGAAAACCACTGTAGTGAATAGCCTAGTCAGGCATGCACAGAAAATGTGAACATGTAGTGCACAGCCCATACTGTAAAAAAATGAGAAAGAGGAAATATAGATGGGTAAGTGGTATTTCCATCTTTATTGCTGTTCTGAGGAAAGTTTCTGTGCCTCTTAGATAACAAGAAATCTTCAAACTGGGGAGTGTTTTTCTTTGAGGGAATCTTAGCTTCAGTTTGTGGCTAAAATTACATGGGGTATCTAAATAATATCTGGCACTATCTGTGCGTTGTTCCAGAACCATTGCTCTGTTGAACCAAAAGTCCTCTTTTGATGGGTTAACTTCTGATAAGCACAGGTAAATGTGAATCACTCTCCATAACCACAACTTACACAGGCTGTATTTCAGAGAAAGAATTATTTCTGACTTCCAAATATGTCAAGGGTCTTTCCATTTTGCAATTACCAAAACAACACTGATGTCCAGGTACCTATGGGCCCTGTAGCTCATCAGGTCTGGTAGCTCTCACATATAATATAGTCAGTTTTCATCTGCGAAAGTCCATTATAAATGTTAAGAGAGTGTTATCCTAGTAATCTAGAGAATACGTACTATAATATTATTCTTTTTAATCAGCTTGACAGCTTCACCCTCTTATTCCATACTGAGCATTTAAAAGTAAGCAGAGTTTTGGACTTGGGTATTTTCTCTATGGATCTGTTTGCTAAATAAAATCCTGAAGAAATGAAAATCAGAGTTTAAAGTCTCAAGTCCCGTCCTCAGTTTCCTATTTGTGCTTTCCTTATGCACCTCTCCTTTAATACAGAAGAATAATTACTGTGAATATCTTAAGGATGTGAAGAAAACAATAAGAATCTATCCCAGCACATATGAGTTCATTTTGACATCCAAATTCTTACATAACATTACATTATTTGTTATTTGTGTTTGGACACCTGTCTCCTTTCTCTGAGAGTCCAGCATAAGAAAAAATGTAAATTCAGAGACAATGAAGCTCTTCAAGTAATTTGTCTTCAGTGGTGATGAATGAGTACTGAGATGCTGATTTACCAATATATGATGCAATACAGGACATTTTCCTTGCCTAACCAAGTAGTGTGAAATAACATTTGAATGCCTCTAAGATGTTATAAGGCTAGAGATAAGATTTTCTAATGGGATGAACTGAGAGATCATTAAAGATATGGATGGAAATACAGAGAAAATAAAGAGAAAGGGAAGGGGTAATGAGATAGAAAAGCAATATGGCAAGAACTACCAGGCTGATGAGAAAGGAGAGTGGAGATTCATGCAGAAGTTATGCCCACAGAACTGCAAGTGGAGATGAACCAAATGAATTTGATGCTAAGTTCAGAAAGAAGCAATAGTGTAGAGATATTGTGATATAGCCTAGGAACCATTTCCAAAAGATTAGCAGCCAGCACTTTGGTGATAGACTGGAAAGTATTTAGAAAAAGAAGCTGCTCCCTATACTTTAATCTCTCAAAGCACCATTCCACGGAACAGCTGGACACTTCCATCTTTCCCAGACTACTGGTGATGATTTCCACAACCTCCCTAGAGCTTCAGTGTAAAAGCCCTTCTAACATTAATAATAGGGCACCAAACCTCCATAGACCCAGCCCTACCCCCAAAAAGCTCCTGAAAGGTGTTCCTTTCCCTTTTAAACATGGCACCTGGACCTTGCCAGATGTGAAGTTCACACATTTGGTTCTGGGCTTTTCTCTGTCAAGATTCTAAATTGCTTTTGGAGTTGAGTTAGGTATAAACTGATACAAACAGAAAGTGCTTTATGGGATTTGCTGTAATTCTTGTCCACTGTGGGAATTAGGAGGACTAGGTAGAGGTAACTGTGATGAAAGATGTATGAGAGATTATTTTAGTGGGAGCTGAAGAGGAATGTGCTTTCAGCTATGTTGCAGTGAAAGAACTAGCTGAATTTAGTGACTTGATTTATGAGCTATAGCTAAACAGCAAGACTCACAGAGAAGAAAAAGAGATTTTTCAGTCCAGGTGGCAAGGATATGAATGTTAGTACTGACAACTAAGTGTAAAAAGTTTTAACAAAAATAAGCTGAGTGAATGCCCTGAGTGCCTTTCTGGACCTGGACCATTCTCACATGGTTAGTGAGTCCTTACAGCCTTTGCTTTAGGTTGTTTGCAATGAATTCATCTGTACAGAATGATGGAATCTTCTTCAAGTTCCTTCAAACAGAAGCACCTTGAAAGTAATGTTTGCATTAATCCCTCAAGTACTTTCTCTCCCTCTTGCTGTCATTCCATTAAATGAAGAGGCCACATGACATCTCTGTACTTGATGTCTCTGTGAAGCATGTAAATGTTCTGCTAGAGCCAAATCAGTATCTCTCATCTGCAAATTAAGAGCACACTGAAAGTTTCTTAGCTAAGATCCTATTATTCATACTCAAAGCAACTATTTCTTCAAAATCGTTATTCCTCAAGATAAAAAAAAAAAAAAAAGGAATGAAATTTTAAATACAGAAATAATTTAGGAGAACTTGACTCTTGATTTTTTTAAGCATTGGGGCTAAAGATTCATGGAAAACATTGTGTTCAAAACTCCAGAGAATATTTCTGCTGTTATCAGAGAGATTTGCAATGTGGTGACAACAACAGATTCTTATTAAAGAATATAACTCCATTGCACAGCAAAAGATGATCTTTGACCCCACTGAATGTATCACCTAACCAAATAGAGTGAGGCAATACTCCCTTTAAAAAGAGAAGAAATGGAGTGGAGGACAGATTCAAGATACAGTTTTTAAAGGGATCCAACAGGGTGTGGATGCCCCACTCCCAGATGACTTCTGATGACTTGGGTGCAGAACCTGTCCCTCCCACAGCTTGATCTGTGCCTGCAATTGGAGCTTCTCATACCTTTTCTGTTGCCCATAATGATCAAAGTGTGCTGCAAAAGCATGTGAACACACTGACAGTCATCTATTTGGGTCAACCTTTGATTTCAGCATAACAGAAATCAACGATAAAACATGGGGGTTATGACTAGAAAGTGTATGAGAGAAGAAAACAAATATCAAGATAGAGTCCTGAGCTTCCTTCTTTCAAAGTGGACTGCTGTGTTTGGATGATGGACAGAAGGGGTCTCAAGTGTGCTGTTTGGTTTTAATATTTTTCCTGTGAAACCCTAACTGACTAAAGGTTATATAAGCCTGTGTCTTCTAACTTCAATTAGAACACAAATCCATTTTTTAACTAATGAAGTTTATTCACTTTTTTTAGTAAGAATTCTTAATGTGTCAGGTAATATGATTTTTACATGAATGCTAAACTACTTATGTCTTACTGAAGTATACATACCACGAAGGTCATAGACTGACCTGGACAACAAAGATGGGAAACACTCAGTGCAGCTGTTCATCACTTATACTCCTTGTAGCATTGTGAGGAATCTTTGGCTCTAAACCTACTTTGTGTAATCTGGCTACTCATCTAGAGAATGCTAGTTGTCCTAAGGCTGGTATAAATGACAGAAGAGAGATATTTACCCGCATGTGGGGATCCCATCTGAGTCAAAAATTATTTGGGATTTTAAAATGCTGAGGGCTGTATCATCACTGTACACATCCTTTAAAAATGGAAAGCTGGTGCTACCTGCTTTTTGGTAGTAGTCAGAAATAACTTCTTCAGCCAAACTACTTAAAATGTGCTGAAAATATGCGTATAACTTGTGTTGCACGGTGGACTTTGGAGACCATATAGAAATATGGTCAGATTTTAGGGTTTTGAGGGGTAATTAAAATCTTCATGTCTTTCTTCTAGTGGCCAAAGCCACTTCACTTTCTCCATGAAATTTGTCATCTTTTGTTGTGTTTCCCTGAGTCTTTAATCTACCCATTGACTGAAATAGAGCAGGTTCCAGAACCACAGATTCATGCTGAAAGAGACAGTAGACAAAAAGTCTGGATCCTCAGCATTACTATAATAAGTTGTGAGGATAGAGAGATTTGGTCCTGTGCTAGAACATCTTTTCTTGTGGAAATAATTAAAAGAAAGGAGAGACACATTTTATAGTGTGAAAAACACTCTGCTGGATGCTTCTAATTCCTCTGTATTTAGGCTCTTTCTGCTTGCCCTAAACTGGACACTGTATTTTTCCTTCAAGATAGTTATGTTGCAATGTCAGGAATACTAAGAACTAATATTCTTCCATGTAAATTGTTGTTTGGTTTTTTCCTATTCAAACTCTCGGTGAATTTCAACAATTCCCTCCATCTCCTCAGGTTCCTGGATTTTACATCTGCGGAATTACCTTAACTCCCTGCATCAAATTGTCATGACTGCAGAAATCCAAGTAAAATTACTTTCAGGGGCTATGAGCTGCAACCAAGTAAAAAGAGCTCAAGGGTACTCAAGTTGGCTACTAATCCAACCTGTAAATAGAATAGTCAACAGAGCCAAATACTCTGTGTCCAAGGGAAAAAAAGTCCAGATCATTGCCCTCTCCAGCACAAGATCATTATTATTTGTTCTGCAATACAATTGCTTTAGACACTGTGGTTTGCCTTCATTGTATGAGACAAACAATAGAAGAAGTGCATTGAAGCAAAAGCTGGCAAGCTGTACTGCCCTGTAAGAACCATGAGGTAAATAATGCCAGTCTTTGCAGAACAGTAACTTGTGTGGGACTGGAGTGGAGAAAAGAGAGAAGTGAGAAGAGTTAGAAAGGAAAAGAGCTTGGTCTACCAAATACCAATAGAAATGGAAAAGTTGCAGTAAGCACCTTGAATTGCAAAATTACTTTTGCCAGAATGTTTACGGATATTCTTCCTGTAGAATAATGCAGCCATACTGTTTACAGAGTCTGTGGGTTCAGGTGGGTGAAATAAGTGCCCTCTCTGCCTTTTATTTTTTACTCGACATTAGCAAAACAGAGTATGCAAAGAGCAGGTCCAGCAGTGGTGTATTTTGTACACTTTTTATCTCTTTTAAGATTTTTTATGGATGCTGGACTGCTGACTTTGGCCATGGCAAGAAAAAACAATACTTAAAAAAAGGACATTTTTACAAGGTTATTGAATTGGCAATGAACACTGATGTATTTCTAGGCGATATATGAAGAAGACAATGACATTGAAGGTAGAACTAAAGGAGTAGATGATCAGACTCTATTTTTGGGAATGGAAGAGGAGTTTCTCCACTTCCAGTTTAGTATTTGTTTTCAGAAGAAAACAACAGAAGAAGGTCTTTAACGTGACCCCCTACAAAAGGTGAGGATTATAAGAGAACCTCTCCTGAGGGATAACATGGAAATTATTTTTTTTAAAAAATTGAAGAGAATTTCCTCAAGAAAGGTTTTTTCCTCCTCGGTGTTCAAGTACAGTCATTTTCCAGGGTCCACACAATTGTATCCTCTTTGAGCAAAGCCAGTGTGAGCTTTTGGAGTGCTTGTGTCTTAAAGAGCCTGTAATGTTGAACCATCCTAAGACCCTTGGGACAACTGCTCAAGGGATCTGAAACAAAAGTTCTGTTCCCTTCTGTCCTTCCTGTTGCAGGGAATAATGGGGCAAGAACTGGAAAAATCATGCAGATGAACCTGGTTTCAAGCCTGGTATTACAAGCGGATATTTTTGGGTTTTTGATCATGGGATAGTTTATACAACATAAACTCTCATTTCAGTTGGAAAACACCTTGACACCATGTTAGAGGAGATGAAATTAGGTCAACAAGGAGTAATCTGAACCAATTTCAGGCCGTGCCTATCTTCACATGTCCTGGCCCTCTTTCCAGTTGTGAATGTTTTATGGAGTGCAGTGTCTACAGTGAAGATAGAAAGCTTAAGGCAGAATTTCACTGTGGGATTTCTGCAAAACATCTCTTTATGGGACAGAATTATATCAGTGTGGGACCTTGCTGAACTTGAATTGATGAGACCCATCAGCACCCCAGTATGAAAGATAAAAGGTTGCTCTATAAGGAGAAGTAGTGAAGAAAAGCAGCTGACTGGAAACAGCTAGGAAGCATAACAATATTGGCTTCATTTTCTTTTTCAAATGCCCACCCTCCAGAAACTTATTCTACTGCTTCAGATGAAAAAGGGGAGATAAAAGTGATAACAGATTAAAGTTTGATGAATGTAAAGATCTATTTAAATACAAGGAATGTTTCTCCTGTTTGGCAGCCCTGTTTCTACTCTTGGTACAGTTGAATAGTGCTGTTTGTCATTCTGCCACTCACATTTATGCCATTACATGGCTATGTCCAGCAGAAAGCCGTAAGCAGAGCACTCATAATTGAACAAGAGGACTAAGGACTTCATGGGTCCACACTGCAGTGCAAAAAGGCAAAGACAAAGCTTACTGATCTGCATACACAAATGAAGACTCTCTAGATGCCAATACAGTACTGACTTGAGTTCAGCTAATACCCTTAGTTCAGTGGCTCATCATTTCTTGTTGATGTACTGGAAGCTACTGCACACGTGGGGCTGAGAGGCACTGGGACAACCAACAAGCATGGCAGATTTGCTGTGTTTTGTTTCCATTTTTCTCCTCAGCCCTGCATCATTGGAAGCAGTGGATGTGTACAAACAAGTGAACCTGGGCAGAAAACAGATGTTTTCCACGCAATCAGTTCACAAATAATGAGACTGGTCCCATGCATGCTGTTAGTGCTCCCCCCTGCTATTTTCTGTGGAGTACAATGAGAGAGATACAATGGATAAAAGACAAATGTAAACTATTCTGTTTCTGCAAAAAGAAAAAAATTCCACTCCAAGCAAGGAAGTCTTTCTACAAATTCAGAAAGTTTCACCACCCAAAGGGGCAGGATGGGTCAAAGGAGCAAAACAGCATGTAAAATATTTTACTCACACCTGTCCAGCAGTTATCACAGCTATATAGGATCAATATTTTTTTTTCGTTGTTTTTGTGAAGAACAGCTGGTAAACAGAAGATATTGATCAAATATAGAGGAAATATGTGCACCCAAACTATTCTCCTCTTTCTCCTCAGGTTGAATTTCAGAACAGATT
Source organism: Pyrgilauda ruficollis (assembly GCF_017590135.1). Classification (NCBI taxonomy): domain Eukaryota; kingdom Metazoa; phylum Chordata; class Aves; order Passeriformes; family Passeridae; genus Pyrgilauda; species Pyrgilauda ruficollis. Next base: position 1,804,917 of record NW_024529933.1, read on the forward strand.
CTTGCTAAGCTCTCCAGCATGAGTCACATCAGCAGTGCTACAAGCTGTGGTGACATGGTAAGGAACATCTGTAACAAGTCCTGACAACCTCTCCTATTTACTTATAGTTAAATACAATGTTAATTCTAAAGGAGGTCTTTATATTTTACTTTTTTTTTTTAAAGACTTTTTTTAATGAGATATTAGTTATCACCCTCAAGATATACAAAGATAAATGGATTTTTAAAAATCTATATTGCCTCATCTCATCAGGGGGAGGCCATAAACAACGAAAATACCTTTGACTGGTGTAATTTCCTGCTGAAGACTGATGTGTTTCTCCTGTGCAGCTCAAGACCATACAGGAGGCTACAGTCTGCCTTTTCAGGCTGAATACAAGAAAACGATATTGCCAGTACAAAGTTATTATACAGATTCCAGGTCCATGATTTTCTTCTCATGGTAATCAAAACAGTTGACAAGCTACTGCCACCAAAGACATTTTCATTTACATTCTTCTGGTCATTAGAAAGGTGATAATAGGAATGCTTGCACACATAAATGACACATTCATTAGGGGGCAGGAGAAGAATTATTTCTCTGCAGGACAGAACTTGGAAAAGTGTGAAGGGTGATGTCTTAGCAGGATCTTGGTAATTGGATCACTACTGGTGAACTGGAAGATAATTTAACAGGAAGCAGGACAAATAAACTAAGGTTGTATTGGCAAAGAATTATCCTCTTGGAATAGAAAGTGTTGGTGGCATAGACTACCTTAAAAGAGACTGAAATGTTGGTACCAATGAAGTAATCATTCTCTTTCAGAAAATGTGCTAACACCTAGTTCTCAGGAAATGTTTTATCTAGGGCGCCCTTTCTGTACTGCTAGAGACTTTCAGGGCAGCCTTCAGTTCTGGAGGCTTCAATTTTAGAAAAGCAAAATGTAGGAGAAAAATACTACCTTCTTTAAGGTTTAAAAGAAAGTCAGTGTGTTAATCATTATGCCAGGCTGACAATTTTTCTGTAACTTTAAACCTGAGAAAGAAAAATATCACCTATCTTTGCAGCTAGATATTTCCTTTGGGTGTAATGAAGTAGGAAGAGCATAAGGCAATATTGTTTTTCGTGCAAATTTACTGTTTTTAGAATTTAAATTCATGCCAAAAGTGGGTGCCGTTGCTTTTCCTCAAAGATGAAGCAGAAGAAACATGAGTAAAATGAGAATCAAGTTATGCAGATCCATGTAACAGCAAAATGCTTCGTGATCCCTTCAGAATTTCTATTTACTAAGAATCAGATTTTTTTTTTTTTAAATCAGCTCTGGTGTCAGAGATATAATATTTTAAAACCTAGGGTTCAATAATAATCAAACCTAAGACAGTCTTAGGAGTGTAGCAATTCTGCAGGGCTTTTGGATTACTCCCACAAGCAGGTCCCCTTTCTCCACAGTGACTTCTCTACAGTTCTTCCTTCCCTAAGATTTGTTAGCCAGCACTGAGTGTAGCTGATAGCAGGGCTTAGGCAGGATTCCAGCCTGCACGTTTGCAGCTACCCCACAGCTAAAGGCACCACACAAAGCAGCAAATGTCACACCCCAAACATCACTAAATGACAGACCAAACCTTGAAACAAGAACAGATCATCAGCAAAACTTGCCATTTCAGTATTTACGAGGCTGAAAAGCAGCACTTTATGCTTGTAAACAGACCAAACACAAGTTGCTGAATGGCAATAGAATGAAGCAGTAATGAGGCTGTGGTTTCAGCTGTGGGACAGGGAGCCACAATCTCCCATGTGCTGGTCACTCACCATGCTCTCGTCAGGCCTTTAAGTGTTTTGGAGAGCAAAACCAATCTTCATCCTTTTATGCTGGATGAACACAAATGGCTCTGGCTTGTCTCTGCCACCAAATTAAAATGCCCTCATTTCATTGTGGAAATCTGTGCTTACCCAAAGAAGGAATATGTTTTATATACACAGCACCAAAGTTGTGGTCTGATTCTTTGCCATCCAAATGAATCTGTTTGAACAGGCTCAAATTAGGACTGCATGAAAGGCTATACTGGAAATAGTTTTGTCAGAAATAGCTTTGTCAGTTTAAACAAATTCCTATTGGAAAAATAGTATCATTTTAGTTGAGTACTTTCACCAGGAGACAATAAGGAAATAATTCTGTTTCCAGTTCCTGAGAGGGTTGCATCATGAACACATCACAGTGCGTGAAGGAAAAAGAAAAGAGGCCCAAGAGTCAAGACAAACTTGACTGAAGGGCTGCAGCTTTCAGCTAGACTAACATCAGTCTGCAAGTAAATGCTATCCCTTTACGCTTGAATGTTCTGTTGCACTTTTCTTAAACTTTTGCTGTGATTTGGAGAAAGAAAAAAAAAATGCCAGCATGCTGGAATTTTCTTCAGTATTTATTAATAAGGGTACAAATTCCTGAGACAAAATGAATAACATTATGTGGCTTTGCCCAAGGCTGCCTCAAAATGTACTTTCTCCACCAGATCTCATTTTCTCAGACACAGACATCTAAAGGTTGTGCAAAGGGCAAAGAAATAACATCATGAAGGGAGCACCCCTTTGCTTTCTCCATGTTCTAGCAGAGAATGCACCTAAGATTTGTCTCCAAAGAGGACATCATTCTCTTGCTCAGCAGAAATGTCACTGGATTTTCTTTCTTTCTCCAGGAGTCCTTTTCCCGAGTCTCAGTTATTTCTGCTGGATTTATGAGGAGTGTCAGAGCCATGCAGTGACCATAAAGCAAAGACTCTGTGGCACCAGCCTCTGAGCTCCTCCTAAGCATGGACTCATTTCAGAGACCTGTTTACTGTAGCTGTGGAGGTAATGAAGGGTGGACAGGTCACTCAATCCTACCGTGTCCGTCCTGAGGGAGAGCAGACAGGGATTGGCTGTGGAAAAACAGCACTGATTTTCCCTGTTTCTTCAATGTGCCAGAGGAGGAGCAGAGTTTATGCTACAAACGAACCGCACTGTTGAGTTCTGAGCCAGATGGAGAGGGGCAGATTGCTGGCTGCCCTGCAGACCTGCATGCCTCTCTTAGTCTTTCAGACTATATTGCTAGCCTTTGTACAATAAAGACTAATTGTTCAGATTACCACATCATCTCTTTACTGGTTAATTGACAAAATCTGAGAAGAATGAGGAATTAATACTTTTGACACTTAGCAAATATTTGGCTCTGTGTAGAAGGCAGAAACTTCAAAAAAAAAAATACCCTTTGTATAATTCTTAATTATACAAAGTTCTGAAAAATTCAATACTTAGTCAGCACCTATTAGTGTGCAAATAAGTGCAAATACCACCCTCTTATTCTCTCTGAGCCTTGCAATCATACAGAAGTACACAATTTACTTCCATGTATGTTCTTAGAGTGAGTGACTGTGTAGTGAATAAACTAGGAAACAGTCACTGCTGTTCTTAGTAAGTAATGTAAAACATTACCAGAGTGTATGCAATCATTCATTAGTGATCCAAATAGCAAGAGTAGAACTGCATTTTCATGAAATTTGCTGACAGTGTCACAGTGGGAGGTACCAACATTGCTAAGGTCAGGCATATTGTATAAAACAGTGCTTGGCCTTTTTAACAGAAATGAAGTGAAATGCAACATGCAAGGCTAGATGCAGAAGGGCTTGTACCAAGAACTTCTGCTGCAAGCTGGGCCTCACCAATGGGCCCAAGAGAAGAGAGGAACCTTGGAACTTGGATTGATGGTACCTGACTCTACCCGTGTGAGGTAGCACAGAAGAGAGCAAACGCAGCCTGCAAATACTGAAGGCAGAGAGTGTTTGGTGAGGAAGCTTCACAGGGAAAGTGCTGATGACACTATGCAGAACAAGTTTGGTCATCTGCCCAGAAAGGTTCAGTATGAAGTTTGTGGGATGAGCAGAAGAAAAGTTTTATTCTGGCAGAATAAACATGGAGAGCTCAGATTTTAACCTTATCAGACTGGAAGGTGTCAAAGGATTTTACTGCTCATTTTAAGTGTAGTGTATGCTAAAAGCAAAGGAAAAAGGGAGGGTCATTTGAACTAAAGAAATATGCTAGCACAAAACCAGATAAGGATTAATCACCCACAAGTACATCCAGGTTTCCTTTTAAAGTGCTATTAAGTACAAGACAGATGAGCTTCAGGAACAATATTCCTGCACAAGCAGGGCAGGCAAACACTTTATTCTTTCAGAAGTAGAGACAATAATTCTGGCTCCAACTGCTTGGCCTGGAGGGACAGGAATTTTAGACCCAGTCCAAAATGGATGACTGAGGTTTCTCTTTGGCTCCACACCCTTTCACAGCAATTACTAAACACTGTCTGTGGCAGCAATAGTACCTCTGGATTCACAGTCCTACGTAGCTGATCAGTGGCTGCAGGGTTTCTTCCAACATAATCCAAATAAATATGGGCACGTGACTGAATTTCTCTCCTTTACAGGAACACATGATATAAAGTTTATACTGATTCTTTGCTTTGATGTCAGCTGTGGAAGAAGCTGCTTTACTTGGTATAGAATAACATTAGAATGCCATAGAGTGTGCCTAATAAAACATCATAATCACAGGTACAAATTAATGAGTGAATTTCAATTACTGGTGCTAATTTGCAGCAGCAGAATATTATGTCCTGTCCTTGTCTTTGATTCAACACCACATGATGCCCTAATCAAGCATTTGCTGCACTGCTTAATTCTGGTCTGACTCTCCATCTGGAAACAGCCTGGTCACTGCTGCAACCTAAAGAAGATATACACAGGTGAATATTCAGCTGTGCTTACCTTTACACTTTCTGATACCCATGATTCTAGTTCAGAAAATCTGGTGGCATTTTTGCCTGGAAAGTTCTTAATGAGAAAAGCTTTAATTAATTATTTTTTGAAAAAAAAGCAATAACAACAAAGGGCAAATCATGCTTGACAAATTTGGTGGTTTTCTGTGATGGGGTTACAACACTGATGGACAAGGGAAGAGCAATTGACAGATTATCTGGACCTAGGGTACACTGGATCTTATGTACCCTAAGTGTCTTTCTAGTCACAATCTGTTTTTGGGGTAATGTTAAAAAAAAAAAAAATTACTTTTCTTAGTAAAAATAAAAGGAAGTTGTTCAATAGCAAATAATTGCAAGTTGACTCAGCTTGAGAACAAGGTTTTTATGGTAGCTTGACCCCAAAATAGTAGCCTTTCTTTAGCAAGGGAATATATTCATGCATGAAGCATTTCTGTTTCAAGCAAAATAACAAGAAAATGTACATCTAAAAAGTCTCCTTCAAAAACATTTATTTCTGATCATGAATAACATCTTTGTACTATTTAAATCAGTATCAGGATTTCTGACTTGCTTATATTGCACAATTACTGTTTGAAAACTTTTGTGCTTGGATGACATCCAAGTTGTTTATTCACAGTGTGACACTTATTTAGGCAAAGAATTGGACAAAAAGTAGCACTATCTAGTGTATTTTTATTGGACTGCCAGATCCTCTTTTTAAAAATTATCTGGAAATTATATTCTAATCCTTTAAATACTGTGCTTTGTAATGCAAAACTGTGAATTCAGATGGTGTTTCATTATGTCTTCAATGACAAACAGCCATTGACATTCACACAGACCTGCTTTACAGATAAATTCAAGGATAGAAAATAAGAGAAGAATAATCCCATAAGGTTTTCCTTCCAAAGTCAGTCCTAAACAAATCGCCATAAGAAGAAATGGGAAAATGTACTGCATTGTGTAATATTTTGTGGCAGCTACTCTTCAAGGAATACAGCTCTGTTCTCTTACATGTTCTAATGTAAAAATCTCAAACCCCTGAGCCATTTACCAGTACTATACAGACCTTCTCACACCTATTAAAAGAATTTTGTCTTTTTACATTTAACTTCACAACTTCTATACGGCTTACTGCTTCCCAAAGATTAGGATCATCTACTTGGATGTTTTCTCTCATTTCTCAGAACGTTAAATTCCTGTTCCAGTCTTTGATTCTGTACAGTTGTTATTTAGTTATTTCAGAGATATTTTGCTTTCTTCCAAACTTATTTTAATATAACTTCATTCTCCAATGAAGTCAGTGTCATCATATTGCATTTTATTTCTGTGTGAATACAGCAACAATTAAGCATACACCAAAATTGTTACTTAAAATGTGATTATAGCAAGCAGAGGCATTGTAGAAACTAGCATCATCCTACTCAGTATATTGGCTCCCTCTGTGGTTCTTTGAATTTCATTTGGGGTTTTTTTTTTAGTGATAACTGTAATGATGATTTTACTACTGTTATCATTGCAGAGCCAACACAGCCATGGAAGGCTGAGCTGGATTCAGTTTTGCTTCACACATCATTAATAAACCTGACAGATCAGATCTGATTGCAGAACTTCTATTTCTGATGATGGAAAAAGAATGCAGTTCAATTTTCCACTGTGGTTTGGATTTTCAACACCAACATTTAGAAACATTAGGATTGAATGTGTAAGATCAGCACTGTTGACATAGAAGACTTTGAGAAAATAAACACTTGTGAAGAACAACAATTTTCCGTTTCTTTTGTCCTTCTTAATCAATTAAGAAAGGTTTTTAATAAAGCCTTTGTATAGGTTGAATCACTATTTTTTAGGTAGGAATTGTGACAGAACTGATCACATATGTCAAAGGCGGGAAGATGGAGAGACTCCAGCTGACAAGTTATTTATGTAATTTCTGGCTTGTTGTGTGGAATCCATGGGAAGCACAGAGTTTTGGCACTGTTAAGTCTTCAGATACATTACCAGTGCTCTTTTGTTATTAGGTATTTGAAAGGGTACTGTGAATCAAATAAAAAGGCTCACGTTGTATCTTTAGCTAAGGAACAGGAGGAAGATGGCAGGGAAAAATGAAGGGCAAACTACTGCAGAAGGTGTAAGACTTTACAAAAATGTAGATTTGTGGTCACAGTGGAGGATACAAAGGGATGAGGAATCAGCACATAATAACCCTCTTCATTTAACTTGAATTCTTACACAGATGAAAGAGCATTCTCACAGCAGTCTCCTGACACTAAACAGCACCACATGACAAGATACATACAGAGCTCCCAAATATTTCAAGGAAAGGGAGCTATTCAGCCATGCTTTGAATCTTTCAGGCAGTAAACACTCTTCAGAGATACACCCTTTGAGACACCATTCACATTCCCTGAGCCCTCTAACGAAACAAGTGTCCAAACAATGAGCTAGACTTAAAGGAAAGGACAGAGGAAGGACACACTGTCCTGGCAGAGTTAAGATTTGCTGGGATACACCTCTAGCCTAAGGGAGAAATCCTTTCCTGTCAACTAAGATTGCAGTGAAGTCATAAACAACATGTTTTATGGTTTTATCTATTCATAATCCAGTAATTGCTGGAAATAGGTGTTTAACTCTCACCTGAACTAATGATCTCATTTATACCCTCTTAGGTAATAATATTGAACTGGTTAAGAACCTGGCTTAAACAACCCTAACTCTGTGGACAGTGTGTCTGCCCAGGCCAGACTGATGTCCTGAGGATTTGGGCTTCAGGTGCCTTAGGGAATGAGAGCAGAAATAGGAGATTCCTGACCTTTGCCTTGCTGGAGCCAGGGAAGATAGAGCAGTGCTACAGATCATCCTGCACGCCACTTACCCCAGCAGGCAGCAGTCAGTCCCTCTTTGGCAAGCAGTGTGTGGAGCTGGAAACGGCTGATGGTGTGGGGAGAACACAAGCTAAACTAAGCACAAGGCAGAGAATGATTATGAGAGGAATTTTCCTGGGGAATTAACCGCACATATTCCAAGCCATCTCACTAATTAATTACTCTCATAACTACAAAATGCTTTAATCCTTTCTCTTCTATCCCCAGACTCCATTTCTTTCTGTCAGTCATTTTCCCAGAGCAGCCTTGGCAATGCCATTAATTGATAACAAATTAAAGCAGCTACAGCACAGAGAAAACCTGAGGACCATACAAAGTACATTCAGCTGAATTTTAAACCAGGCAGCAGGACAACTGTTGTACTTCTCTGTGCTTGCACAACAGGCAGCAGTACAAACTTCAGATAAAAAGTTTAAAAGAAGCTGCTGCAGGATTTGCAATTTGTGGCATTATAAAGACAGCTCAGCTTTCAGGTAAGAACTGCTGTTGTGCTTGTCACAGAAAGAATGAATTTCTAAAATAACTTCAGTAGATACTAATATTTGAATAAACTGAAGATAAACCAGAATTCCGCCACTGCTGCTTAGTATGTGTTTCAGTGCAATGAAACTCACAAATCTCAAATTATCATGTTAAGGAAAGTTAGGGATGTACTGGTTGGATACAGCTGCATTTCAAGCTCTAGTCTAATGAGAAGATATAAACCACAATATTGCAGGTCAATTTTTGGGGTTACTGATGGTTTCCCAGTAGTCTGGGTCTTAATGAAGAAGCGCAAAACAATGTGAACAGAAAATCATTGCCCTGCAGCATGGAAAATTGTGGGTATAGTACTACAATTTCACAGAAATAGGTGTGCTTAGTTTCTGAATTGGCTGTTTTAGTGAGTCAAGCTTGTCTGTTTTCACCTTGACTTCAATAATATCTGCAGTTATTGTTGGTATTTCTAAAGGACAAGCTTATTTGTCTCCAGCCCTTAGGGGCTGAAGAAGTGCAGACTCACCAATTAAAGGCTTTTAACAGCTGGATGCTTCCTAACTGCTTAGCAAAAACATTAACTACTTAAAAAGATACAAATCCTCACCATTCTGAAGAGGTCTACATCTCTCCAAAGCAAAGGACGAGAGACCTGTTGAAAGCAAAGGAAAAGAAACAATTTAGATTATACACTGCTCTTCCTTCAGACAGCCAGGCAATTAACCTTTTCTGGCAAAAATGCGTGGCCTCGCTTTTCCCAGTGCTGAATGCTCCCAGGAGGAGATGGTGAGGCTGCATGTTCATGGCCCATCTCCTTACACTGCTCCCCTGCAGCAGATGCTCTCCAGCACACAGAAGGCCTGGCTGTGGCCTGGGCTGGTGCTCACCCTGACTGTCACTGGGTGCTGTGTGACAGAGGTGCCCATACTGACAAGGGCAGCTCATGGATGGCACCTGCTTTGTTCCTGCTGCTCCCAGTAGATGTTCCTGTAACAATCCCCAGCCAGCTGAGCTTCTGGCACCTTGCAAGCTGCCTGAAACTCTGTTCTTCACGTGCTCTTTATTGCTGACTTCTACCCAGAGCTACTACAGGGCAGTCCCACCACAGTGCCTGGCAAGACTATGGAGCAGATCCTCCTGGAAACTATCCTAAGGCACATAAAAAATAAAGACACAATTTGAGATAGCCATCATGGCTTCACTGAGGGCAAATCACACCTGAAAAATTTGGTGGCTTTCTTTGATGAGGTCACAACATTGATGGATAAGGGAAGAGCAATTGACAGACTATCTGGGCTGGGGCAAAAAACATCTCACACATCTGGGTCTCTCACTTTGAGAGATAAAGATTGGATGGATGGACCACTGGATGGATAAGGAATGGTTGGTCACACTCAAGGGCTCCATGTCTGGGTGGAGAGCAGTGGTGAGTGATGCTCCCCTTGGTACCAAAATAGGTACCAGAAATATTGGTTAGCAGAGAAACAAATGCATTTGCAGCCTGATTTACACTGGGAAATATATTCTAGCTAATCTCTGCTTAACTATTCTGCCTGCATCATTTCTGGTCTGATAGTAATGATAAACTCTTTCCTGATTAATATTCTAACATCTTAAATATGTAAAAGCTACCTAATTTTTTGACTGCTGCATACCTAAGCCAATTACCATATGTTAATTAAAGGATTTGTCATCAACTAGCATTTCTAATGTTTCCCCCTATAACATGCTTGCAAGTACATGTCATAGGAGGGCTTTTTTCCCCTGCTCCATTTTAAATAAATATTTTAAATTATTCCCTGTTTGCTTTTCCAGTAGAACACTCTGATCTCTGTGATCAAAGTTAAATCATTATATGAAAACTCCATGGTTTCTCTTCAGCTGACTTTTTTTCCAGTCATCTGTGCTCTGATCTCTAAAAGAGTATTTCCATTTTGCTGTAAGCATAAACATCATCATAGGATCAGGTTGTATGAATGTGAATAAATGTCTGAAGTTATGCACCACTGCCTCTAATAAAGTGAATTATGCACAGAGAATGCAACTCACATTTTTATCTGATGCTATCAGCACTTAATGTTCATTACACAAAACAGGATAAAGTTGTCCTTAGTTTCTGTCTGTCTGTTGCAAAATTATCTTGCAATAGACTTATTGTTTAAGAATTTTGACTATTTAGACCTTATTTAACCATTAATTCTTAATTTCTAAAGCATGAGACTAACAAATGACCAAGCAAACCCACAATAACCCTTGCAGAAGATTCTGTTACATAAAAAAGAAATAAAATTACTGAAAAGGCAATGGTGTAGGGTCCAAGTAACCATGTGCAAGAGGCAAATATGTTAATTTTCAGCTGCATATGCTAAATGAATGCTGTGCTCTCTGCTTTCTGGGGTTCACTAAAGGGCTCATAAGCTCCAAGAAGGACAATGAATGCTCTGCCCCTCGGCTTTGTATTTGGTTTCATGCTTGCAGGGAATGACAGAGGGAAGGGGTAGATGTGGGCTATAATTAAAGATTTTGGCTCGAGAATGCTGCAGGTAGCCATTGCCACAAGGAGAGCACTCAGACTGCCCTCTGTGCCAGCACTGGTACAGGAAGGAGAGTGACTCTTGCTCAAAGTGAAGTGTAGAAAATACTTCCATGCTCTTCAACACATTTCACAGGCATTTCCTTATTCTGATTTATATTATTTAAGATGGGATAACAAGATGCCTCTTACTAAATATTTCATATTTCAAGGGAAGAGTAAAATATGCTCCATGCAAAATCAAACATATGAAACACCTGAAATGAGTTCTTCTCTTTTCAGACCGTGCACTGTGATAATTGGCTTTTTAACCTTTCATATGATAGGCTTCTTGAATGGTCATTTTATTAAGAGCAAACCTTCTGGAATAAGCTGAAGAACTAATGTGTTTCCATTGGAAACATCAGTATTTGCTGAGCAATTGCTATCCAGAGAGGATTTTTATTTGAATTCAGAAATTTAAATAGATTTTTGAATTCAAATGGCTATAAATCATTGCAAAAAGTGCTTAAAAGGGACTTAATAGTGTACACACTCTGTGTATGAAAGGGAACGTCTGTTCATCAAAAAAAAAAAAAAAGAATTACAGCGGGAAATAAATCTTAGAACTAACACTGCTGAGTCAAGAAGTAAAAATAAACCAAGACATGGCACTTTAAACCTTTGACTGTTGATGTCATGCAGCACACCACTATGTCCAAGAGCTGTACAGCAGCAGAGGAAGCAGACTCTGTGCTGACAACAGAGTAACCACCTCAGAGTTGTGCTGTCTTGACAAATATAATTTCTTCCTTCCTTCTAAATTTGAATAAATTAATGTTTCACTGCTCTTTGTATTTAGTCTAAGTTCCCAACCACCTGTGTTCATTAAGGAAAGTGACAAGAATAATCATACATGACCTTTCTGAAGGGCAATAAAAATAACTTTTTTTAAACAACCGAATAGCTGTGTGACAATAAATTACAGCATAACAAGAACCATATGTTAAGGGGAAAATATTCTTCTAGGTGCCTATTAGGGGATCACTCAACGACAAAAGGGGTCTGGATCATAATACCATGGATATAAATGGGAGGTGGAAGTATTTTGTGGGCTTTGCTTCAGATGAGGAAGGGAATAGAAAAATAAAGGATAGCAAAAAAAGTCACTGAATTTTAAATTTTGCTTCCACTCATTCACCTTAAATAGGAAAGTTTATGATTTCTTTCCAGTTTCCCTTTGCTTCACACACTTCCAGGACACTTGGGTCCCCTGAGGTCATGGAAATCCTAGAGATGACCACATCTATCTGGTTAGTAAAGCAGTCTCTAGGAGCTGACATTGTGGTGACCAAACATAGGAGTAGCTCAGGAAACAGGGTGATTTTGAGGATTGAATATAACCTAGGAGACTTTTCTTACCTTTTTTATTATGTTTTGTTTTTGTGCAGTCTTCAATGTACCTCTTAAAAAAAAAGGAATATCAACCTAAGTTTAACTTCTTTTCTTTCCTTGTATCTCTCACAGCAATTTGGCCAGCTGGAGGTAAAAATAAAGAGATTATTCTGTCAGCTCTACAAACAACTTGGGGTTTAAAAGCCCAGCTGCTTTTTGTCTAGCTTGTTCATTGTCACGAGTAATAGTCTGTGTGCCATAAAACTTGTACAATCTCAAACTGTTTGTTATTGAAGGCAGACTCTACCCTCATCACTCTAAATTAGTTAAAAATTTTCTCGAAGGCAGGTTTGTTAGGAGAAAAATTCAGCTCCTTCCCCCATATTTGGACTGTTTTTGCTGTGTTAACTTTTGGCTCTAAAACACAGCTTAGAACGCACAAAAAGTAATATATTTGTAAATCAAGAAACCATAGCTGTAATTTTGCAGAGCTGAACTGTGGCCTTAAGCTAAGTGTAAATATATATTGCAGTGAGATGATCTTCTCTTTTGTACTAGCATTACACTGCTTTCATTTTCCTTAGAAAATGAAGTAACATGTCCTGTCAAGCTGTTTTCTAACACAAATCCATTATTATTCTATTCATAACTAATGACAGATGCCAGCAATAGAAGCCTGGTTAATTCATCATGTGTATTTTCTTGCTGGCTGTGCACCTGCACATGGGTTACTGTCGGGGAACTCAAGAACTCCTACTGTGCTTTTGATGCTAAATTATATGTCTCAGCAATTATTCCAGTTTTCAGGGTTCATGTATGTAAAATATCTCTTAATCCAAAAGGAAAATAGATGGCTGAGAGCTGCTGCTCTGCTGCACTTGGCATAGAACACTCAACAAGGTAGGCATCACAAACTTTATCTCTGCAGCCCCATGGGGTAAAGATTATGCCAGAAAAGCGCACTAAGAGGTTCATAGGAGCAATAGTAAGGCTGCACACATGTGTTAATTAAGGAAAAGTTGTAATTAAAAAAAAAAAAAAAGAAATAAACAAACCCCCAGAGTCTTCAAAATAAAACTCAGTGCCTCTCTGTTAAAGCCTTCCTTTTAGTATATCATGTCTACCACTCCAGAATAACTAACTACTTTTTTAAAGAAGAAGCAGGGAATGAGTTTCTGTAGTGGATGAGGATTTTAGGACCTCTGTAGCAGTTAAAGGTCTATAGCTGTTATATGCAGCATCTTATGTGCTTGAAGCAAAACACCAGGAATTCTAGAGCCAGTCATGTTAAGATGGAAAAGTTCATTGTAAGCCTTTATACCAAAGACAAGAGTTTTGATTCTGGTTCATCTGCAAATGTGTAGAATTTTTTAGTACTTAAGAACCACAGAGAGAGTCAAGCCAAAGGCCTATTTAACCCCCTAAAATGTCTCCAGCTATGTCTAGCCATGGATGGTGAAGGAAAATCCTGAGAGCAGAGCAAACATATCATGTTTATTTTATATCTACTGGCCCAGAACCAATAGTATGTACTTCAAAACCTTCCTGTGGCAGAAGTACTACCTCTGGGTTTAATGACACTTTGTGAGTTGAAAGGTGAGGAAAAAAAAAATCTTATAATTTAGATGGAACTTGCCTTCTGATAATTTCAACTCATGGCCTCTCATCTGTGTGTTACCAAAACCACTGAATAATGGTTCCTCACTTACCATCTTCTTGCCACTGATAATTTCACAGCCCCATATTCTGCTCTTGTTAATTATCTCTTCTCTTCATGCAGATTAGCCCTAGTTTATTTCATACCCCTCAAATGGAAAGCATGAAATACTTTGATCATTCTTATCACTACTCACTGCACCTTTTCCAGTCTTCTGCATTGATTCTTCAAGATGCTAAAACCAGAAATTCTTTGGCTGTTCGTGATTTGTACTCAGTGTGGATTAATATTGTGACACAAAAGTTTTCTGCTTTGTTTTTCTGGGTTTTTTGGTAATGACTTTTCGTTACTCATGACTGAGTAAAGCAGAAGTGAAGAGCTGACATTTCAATAAAATTATCAGCCATGGCACTGGGAAGATTTTTATATATATAGAGAGAGATTTTGGTATCAATCAGCATGTTTTAGTATTTAGGACAGACTTTTTCTATCTGCATTATTCTACACCCATCTGCACCAGTTTTTTTCCTGCCATTTCTTTGCCCAATCATTTAGCACTCTGAGGTGATTCTGCTACTCCACATAGCACTTTTATCACCTCACTTAATTTTTTGTCATCAGAATTTGCCACCTCATTCTGTACTTGCTTTACCAGCTAAAACTGCAGGTGAGGAACAGCACTGATTGCTGAGGTAACTTTGCTCCCCCTGGTACCAAGATCTCAAGACAGAATTAGACTGCCACAGGGACTTTTCCAGTTCATTTGAAGTGCAGGTGGACTTTTTCTATGCAGAAAGTAACGGATGGGAGAAACACACCTAATCTACAGATCTCCTCAGTTAGCTAACTGGAGCTACTATCTGCAGCTGATTATTGTGTTTCATATTTGCATCATAATTTTTATAAACAAGTAGTGTTTAAACAGCGCTAATTTGCTGCCTAATGAGTCTATAAGACTTCTGCTGGATGATGTTGATGATGTGAGGTTCAGTGCATTTTTTCCTTTCTATTTGTAAGTTTTGGAATTGTGCTGCTGGCGTTAAATGTAGTAGTGATCAGAAGGGACTGAGTGGTTACTGCCAGTAATTTCTGCAGAGAATTTCAGAACAATATTGATGTGCCCCATAACCATTCCTGGCATGTGTTCAGTACTGCAATACTGAAGAGAGTGATGCCATTTTACTCTAGGTACTGGGCATAAATATTATTTGTATCATGCTCAGAATTTGACACAGCAACCTGACTAGCTGAGGCTGGCCTTCCAAGTGGTTCTTACTTGTCCACATTGTTTTCCCTGTGAACCCCCACCCTGCAGGGCTGCATTCAGAGGAGTGTTTGAAGAGCTTGAGTCCATCAGCTGATCCACTGTACTCAGAGGAGACACTGCAGACCATGGCAGAGTCAAGAGTAGGTTGAAGACATCAGGACCACAGCTGGTACCTGCTTTCCAATTTAGAAATCACCATCTGTCAATGTCCCTAAAGTCAAAAGTAGTTTTCTCACAGAAGCAGCAGCTCACAAAAAATATCATTCTTTGGTCTTGATAGAAAGAAGGTAATTATTTTCATCCAGCAGTTGAAATTTCCTGTCTTTTCTAGCTGTAATGTCAAAGACATATAGCTACTTCACAGGCAATGCGAGACAATTTTTGGATAATTTCAAATATTTGGAATATATTTAGTCTTTGGGTCAAAAAAATCTTGACAAGTGCATCATTTTTTGGAAGAAAATTTGATTATTCACTTAATTTTTATTTGTTACAGTCACATGAAATAGCTCTGTATTATGCTGAGCTGTAAGGCAGTGGCCATCAAGGACTTGTCCATATTGTTTGACTGCTTTTGTAGCCTACCAAAAATCAACTTAGTAGTGCAAAAACCAAGTATTCAAACATATCCTGGTCTCCTCTTTGCACTCCTGTGAGGACTACAACACAATACTGTATGCAAATGCGGTTATTCCATCTACCTCAAAACCTCTCTTCAGCTACAATTGGATTAAATACCATTTTTCAAGCTAAGTAATCTCCTGACTTTTTGTTGTATCCAGTGACAGAGACAGGGACGGTTGCAGAAAATGAAATCTTATTATTTGTTCTTGGCAGGATTTTGCTGTCAGAAAACAATGTGGATGCTTTTAATAATTACCTCTATTGTGCTTACACCTAATTGGCTTAAGTTTTGTGGGTCAAATTAGAAAATTCAATTTCTGAAAAATTTACAATTTAAAAAAAAGAAAAAAACCAAGGACAGGGAAAAAAGGCAAGATGAAAAGATTAAAACCAGGTGCTCACTATTGCTTCTTATTACACACCTGTGTGTTTATATACAGAAAGTAGATTACTTAACAGGGACAGAACGGGGCCATATTTCCGGAACATTTCAGTTTTGTTGTTCAGTTTGTAACCATTCCTTCTCAGCCCCCTCACCCAGTCAAAACCAAATAAAAACTAAACCAACCAGTGTGATTTCTGGACAGAGAGTGAAGTTACGTGGGAGTCAACTCCATCCTGAACAGGAGAAGGCTTAGGGAAGACAAAAAATAACCTTCTGCCTAGGAGGAGATTACCAAGAAGAGGGATTTGTGTCCTCCCCTCCCTAAGGTGTATGAATAGAAAGGAAAAACAAGGCTCCTAAACTGAACCAGGACAGACCGCCACTGTCTGTAGCCAAAGTTTTCATTATGCAGATGACTGACAATTCTAAAATCCTGAACAGAGTTTGCAGAATGTTCATCCTTTAAAATTTGCGATCTAACCCAGTCAAGCCTTGAACAAGTTGCTCTGACCCCTAAGCTCAACTAGAGGCAACCCCATATCCCCTCCCCATCTGAATCATCCTGTGGAAAGTTACAGAAAAAATTTATAAGTTGCAGTTACACAGATTTGCCATCTGACTTAAGCTGTCATGATCAAAATTTGTAGAAATATTTTGAGTCTTTTCTGCTCTGCATGGTTAAGAGTCCTAACCTTAAGACACTAAAAAACTCAACAAATAAACCCTCACCAAAATCCAAACAAAAAATCAAGTGTTAAACTCCTATTCAAAGGTCAGGCCTAGAAATTTAGAGTCCTCTTTATAATTTGCAAATATTTAGCCTAGTGAAATGATATATAGTTGTAGTTGCACATTAAAGGCTTTTTCTAATTGTATCACAGAGATTACAACAGGAAAGTACACAGCAATAAGCAGATATCAGTTACTACTGTTGGAAATGCTTCCTAGTTTTTATTCCAACATTAAAGTATCTCCAGACTGATGAAGACAGCAGGATTAGCTGTTTGTTTTATGTAGCTGTCTTCTGTGAAAATTAGCCCACCTTTGCATTGTCTAAACATATAGCAAGCCTTTTAGCTTCTTGAAAGAAAAAGAACAACTATATTTGGCTTCTTCTCTTACATTAGATCTCTCTCACACACATATCATCCCCAAACCATACCCCTATGTAATTACACAATGGCTTGAAGCTTTGCTAAATTGCTTACATGGGAAGTGCCCTTACTTCTTGGGGAGCAGTAAGAAAACTTGCCATCACTAGTAATGCCTTAAAATTATCTCCTCCCAAATTTACTGATGCAAACCGTATGAGGTAATAGCCTTGGCAAAAATTCTGGCCAACAAAACCAGCTGACTTGCTGCCTTCTCTCTCTAAAGCATAAGTAATTTGTGAGCCATTTAAAATAGGAAATAACAAGAAGAAACCCACGAGACCTGAAAAGCAGCAGCCCAACTCTTCAGAGGGTATCTACCACACTTGGCTAAAGCCATTGACTTTTTTCCCCTGATTTATATCAGTTGCAAATCTGGTTCAGCCCCTGTGAACAGCTGCTTCTAATCTGTTTTAATACCATCCACACTGAACTGCTTATTGTTATTGGTTTTAGGGCAATACAAAGAAAGAGAGGGTTTTGATATAGCCATGGTTGTTGTTTATTGCCTGGTTATTAAATTGTGCTGATTTTGGCTGGGGATACTTAATTACCAGCTGGGGTTAGACCACAACACAAGTTTATAGGGATTTTCATATGAGTTTTGAGAAGTGGGGGTACATTAGTCAAGAAATGTTCTTTTGACTGGAAAGATTAACCAAATAATGAACCAAAGCATATAGTGTTTTTAGATCTCAGGGACCAGTTAATAATAGCAGCTGTTGTTCTGAAAGGACATCAAGATTTTATTAGGGCTACCAAACTATCAGTAAGGTTATCCACTTGCAGAAACCCAAGTGTATTACATATCCACACACACATATCCCTTTGGGATAGAGGGCAAGGGTATGAAGTTTTTCTCATGTTTCAGGAGAACACTCTTGGGTTTACAATACCTAATGTTACAATGGTACTGTAGACAGAAGACACAAAAATTGCTATATGATCAGCTTCTCTGCACAGGAGGGAGACTCAAGGCTGCTTTCTGAGAAACTTGGATGAGTTATCTTTTGAAAGCTATCAGGGAAGGTGAGAGGGAAATAAATGACTGCATGGCCAAAAATTCAGGTAGCAGTATCTTTTCTTATAGTATCTTTATAGTTAAAAAAAATATAATCCAAAAGTCCAAGTCTCTGATCAAGCTCTTTGACATGTTTTTCAGATGATAGTAGGGGTAAGCAGGTGGACTCAGTAGCTAACATTTTAAAAGTGTTTAGCTGGCTACAAATCCCAGGACCACTCACAATCAGCAAAGACTTCCCTCTTTGCAGTCGTGTATAAATGTGTATATGAAGTTTCATTCCTCTCTTCCTTAACCCTCTGTCAAATTTTCCTTGTAAATATGGCTTGTTCTGAGAGTGTTTACTAATTGCAGATTACAAACTGCTGGCTTTGCCTGAGTGTTTTTGCCCACATTATTGAATGGCAATTAGAATTTTCTTTCCCTTTGCAAATCAAAAACAAAATGCCTGGGGTTTATGTGGAAGAACTGCTGCTCTTTCAGCACATTTGCAGAGGAAAGTACTTCTAGAGGCCCAGAGGATGGAAATCTGCTGACTTCACAGCCCGTCAGACAGGACTCA
This sequence comes from Pyrgilauda ruficollis, assembly GCF_017590135.1. Taxonomy (NCBI): domain Eukaryota; kingdom Metazoa; phylum Chordata; class Aves; order Passeriformes; family Passeridae; genus Pyrgilauda; species Pyrgilauda ruficollis. The sequence continues at coordinate 1,823,621 of NW_024529933.1, forward strand.
CTGCAGTAATTCCACCAGCACACCTTGGTGTTTCTCCCACGCAGCTCCAGCTGCTGCAGACTCAGCCAGATAACACAGGGAGAGTTACACACAGCTCAGTGAGCAGGAGCTCCAAAAAGTTAAAGACTACAGATTGGGTTTTGATTTTTAAGCTGAGGTTTTGTCATCATTGTATGGCAGCACAAGCTGCAAGTAAAAACAAAAGGCCAGATCTGTCCAGATCTGCTTGCATAAAACCTGAGGAGGGAACAAGATTCGCATGAAATTAAACTAAATAGCAGGGCGGTGGATTCTTTTTCTGCTGATGGCAGGTCTCTTTCAAAATTGTGAATTGCCAGTTTAAAGGGAGGCATAACTTTATTACTGCTTCTCTTTTGCAAACAAGTGTCCTCTGCAGAGGAGAAGATGGACTGAAGGGCAGACAAGGCATATATGAATAATATTGCAGTGTGGGAAGATCTAAACAGGTCAGAGTCATCCTGTGAAGTACATTCCCAAATGTAAGAACTTTTCACTAATAAAGAGTACATTTTAAGGTTACATTTTTCCATTTATGGCATTAGGGAATTTAATTTCTTTGTCCATTGCTCTGAACCATTATCACACCAAAGACGCAAAATCTTTAGATTTCAATTACTGCATATTGGGAAAATTAAAATAAAAAAAATAGGTTGCGTATCTAGTTTCCATAAATGTAGGGTGACAGCTAAAAAAACAGTTAAGTGGTCTGAGTCAGTAGAAATTGCTACCATTTAAATAAAACAGATGCATTCACTTGTGTCCACAGCCAGGAAACACTACCCATATATTTTTTTGCTGTTCATATCCAAGCAATGTCTTTTTGTTTTGCTGTTCAAGCAGCTTTGATCATCTCTTTTCCACCATAGAAAAAGACAGAAAGGCAGAGGTTCCTTTGTGCTGGTAGGAATGCCTAGAGAGACACAGATAGAGAAGAATTCACTCAAAAGTTATATTTATCCAGGTTCCACCGGCAGCCAAGCTAGGAGTGTAGGTATATCCTGAAGACAGTTGTCAGCTCATGATTCTTGTCTCACTCCATTGGTTATATATGGGGAATTTGTGGGGAATTTTGAAAGAATTTTAGATGAGACCTCTGAGTTGCTTTAGATGATGTGATTTATTTTTCTTATCTTCTATATAGGCAGGAAGGGTCAATTCTCACATCTTCACTCCATGGCTCAGAAGGTCACAAGACCTCTAGTTACAAGACCTTTTAAGGATTTAAAAGGATTTTGACCAATAAAACACTGCGAGCAAGGATATTTATGCTTTTTACCCTATCCTTAAATATTTTGTGTTATGGACTTATGCTACAGTATAAGTTTTCTTAGCCAATCATGTTATGGCACACAAACCTCCAGCACTGCATTCTAAACTCCTTGTTTACCTTTGTAACTACTTTGATTTTCATTTCTTAAACTCTAAAACTCTAAACTTTACTTAGCTTAACATGTCTCTGCTTTAAGCAATAAATCCACACTCTCGCTTCTAGCACCTAAGGTTGAAATCTTTTTCCAAGGTCTCCAATCAAATCCTGCGTTTAATTCTAAGATTTGGCTTACAGGTCCAAAGTTCTGAGAGTTCCCTGCAATTCGGATTCCTACAGTTATAAAAGGAATTAAACCACCTCAGATAACTTTCAAATATCTGAAAGCAAGTGAGATGAATCCCCATCTCAGATATTCTTTGGATCCATTAGTTCATTTATGATATTAAGACATTTCCTGGTATGCACAAAAGCACTTTTTTTTTTTCCTCTTTTCTGTTATCCTGAAAAAATATTTTTCCTCATAGAAGAGCCTTTCTATATGTAAGGAACAATTAGAATAGCACTTGGCTTAAAACACAAGTTGAATTTTCTGGAGAAAGCTTGAGGAAACCATTAAAACAGTTTCATTTGCCTACTCACACATACACACAAAAGCTTTCAGGAAGAATAATAGTTCTATTTTGAAAAGTTTAGGGCAATTTTTCATTCTATCAATTTTTTTTAATAACCTTTACCTGCAGATTTTGTCAGAGAACATTATTAAGAAATCAAATCTAATGGTTATGGATATTTTCCCTCCTGCTAATCACTTTCAATAATCATTTTAAGAATCTTAATTTTTAATGGAGTAACACATTTCATAAGGCTTGAAAAATAATAGGAATACATTCAACTTTTTGCTAAATATTTAATTGGAAAAATCAGCGTGCCTTTCAAGACAAAAGTGTTTTGTTCCAAAGATCCAGCCAACTCTAGTAAATTATTTTTCTTAAGTTTCATGCCTGCAACACTCAGAATAAATGAGATGTCTTACAGCTTTTTTAATAAAGGAGATGGAATTATTCTTGTTAATTTACTGATTTTATTAAGAAGCAGATGAACTTTTATAACTGAAGAGAAAATAGGCTTGCAGAAAAAACTGAGAGATAAATACACTCCTGGGTATGTAGTGATACTTTTACTCCATCACTCCCCACTTCACCATACCAACTGAATTACATCACTGTTGCTCCTACAGCCATTTTGTGCATTAAAAGTATAGTTGATCAGCAACTGCCATTTCTTCTGAACACAGTTTGGACTCTAAGGGGACCTTAAAAACTGTAGAGTTAGATTAAGTCTTACCTTTTGGCTTCTTCGGTGGAAGGACTAAGTGACCTTTCTTTTATTTTTTTTCTCAATTCTATAAGCAGACTAAGTACTTTGGGCCAAGTTTACAAAGGTTTTGTTGGTTTGTTTTTTGGTTTTTTTTTAGTTGTTTGGGTTGGTTTTTTTTTTTAATATCTAAAGGCAGTAGTTCTAAACCTGCCATTTAGACTTGCACACAAATACCATTGTGTGTTTATTAGGTCTATGGTCCTGAGAGGAGCCTCGTCCCCTTTCTTTTTTTTGTGGTTATGTTTCTTGAGTTTGCAGTAAGATTGTTCTGTCACCATTTTATTAAAAAGTCTGCAGAATTCTGGGGATAATATTTTCTATTCCATCTATATGCTACAGCCTGCCTGGAGCAGGGATGATCTCGGCAGAGGATGAGATGCAATGGCCATGCACCATCTTCTGCTGTCACCAGCAGTAATAGCAGCTGTAATTAATAGCAACAATAACAATAACACATCACTGCTGTGTAGAAAGTGCAGGTGGTCTGGGTTTTCTTGTACTGCTGTTAATATAAAAATATTTAGATAGATTTGTTTTAGAAACATGGATTTAAGTTTCTCAGTCCAAACAAAGTTGTTTGGAACTTGTGCGGGAAGAACACGATGTACTGGCCCTCTTTAGAAGCAAGTAAACAATAAGCCTCTTGCTATGCTGCCACAGGACATATTTATTATTTATTCCATTTCTTTGCCCAGTTTATTTTTCAACACCAATTAAAAACTTATTCCTGCATCCAAGTCCAAAATACCTTGGGCTTCAGCCATTCTGGGTATTCATTGCGTTTTGTCTGCCTCTTTGTTCTGCAAAAAGTACTATCAGCCCAGGCTATTCACTGCAAATATTGAATCAAGACATCATCAGGTTATTTATTTTTTTCAATTGTTTCCTTTTTCTGAGAAGATGAACAAAAGCAACCAGCATTATAAACAGTGAGGCCTTTTTGCCTAATAAAATAAGTCTCTATATATTAAGAAAAAATGAAATTAAGACAGAACGTTGTCAATTCTCTGATTCACTAGGTTGCTCCAACAATTTTTTGTAAACATACTGTCCTGTAATTGCATTTCAGATGCTGAAAATTTGTGACTGGCTTTCTTTCTCCAGCCACTGTTAATTCTGCTTGGCACTGATGGTTTTATCTTTGTCTGGGTATCAGTCTGTCTGTCTCTAGAAAACATGTATTGAGACCTGCACTAAGCATTTCAGTAGTCCACAAAATGTTCATATCCCTCCAAGTCTCAGCTAAACCTGTCAATGAGTCAGAAACCAGTCAGTCGACATGGCACTGAGTTCAAAACTGTCCTCATTAAGCCATGAAGGTACCACTGCAGGGACACCACATGGCACCACGTGCAAAACTATGTGCTCCAGGGACACCTGGAGAAAACTACCAAAGAGCCTAAATTGCCTGACCCTGACACATCCCATGAAGACAGCCTTCAGGGAACGGGCTGAAATGGCTGCAGGGACAACCCTGCAGAGCTCTGCAGACCTGTTTTCTCACACCTGTGAAAAGCTTGGAATATTTCTTAGCATGCTGGAACATGGAGGGGGCCCATCTGGAAATGAGTGAGCACTGAGGTCCGTGCATACGTTCAGTGCTCATCCTCTTGCAATTGGCAACAACTCAGAGATTTTGGAGAAACAAGTTCAAATCTCTTCCTTCCAATGAATTTTCTCTGTGACTTTAGCAAGCGGGTACTCACTGCCACAGGAGAGTACCTGCACTGGTCCTAGCTCCCCATGCTGTTGTACAAGTCCTGGATATTGCAGACTGTCTGTCCCACTGGCTCCTTCCTCCTGCATGTCACATTCTCCAGGAAAACCTGCTGAGCTCTGCAGGACTTTGGAAGCAATACAGTGGGTACTTCTGTGAGGCTGTGGATTAGGGACACAGTCCTGTGACCTCAGGTGAATTGAACACGGCAGAAGTCAAGAGAAAAAGGATACAGGATGGAAGAAAGGCCATCAAGAGGTCCATCAAAAGGTCCATTAATATGTCATGTCACCTTATGTGGGCAGTCTTCCCACCTGACATGACCACCTGACATCACCACCACTAGGCTCTCCTCTAGAGCAAATTCTACAACTTTGTCTTTGAGCTCACAAGAATACTGTGATCACTAGTCACGAATGAAACACTTCTCTGCAGAAACAGCAGGAACTATTGGCATATTTTAATACAGATACAAAGACAAATGAAAAGAAAATAAACAAAATCTGGATCCATACTGACTGATTATCTTCCTAAGGGGCAAAACTCAGCCACAGACTAGACAATGAAGGGTAGTGCTCCACAGCTGAATTGTCAGAGGGCTAAAAGCTTGGCACAGTGTCCTGCAGAAGTATAACAGCTCTCATATGCATTACATAATTACAATTACTGATTAATACTCATCCAAGACCCAGCTGCTTCTTCCACAACTGCTATAGGAATGCTCTCTCTGGAGAGAGAACCCTCTTAATGCCCCATATAAATAAAACAGAAAGCAAAGATTGATGCTGAGAGTAGAACAAGGAAATCTGACAAAGGATTTTCTCTCCATCAAATCCAGCATGTAAAAAGATATCTTTTTCAGTAGCTGCAACTGATTGACAGTGCTGGCAGGAGGTACCAAGTGAACCTGTGCAAGAACAGAAAAGGATTTATTTGTGCCACTGGAAGGCTTTCTGTGCTTTTCCAGGGGAGCTATTCTGGATCTGAGCTATGACATCAGAATCTCTCTCTCCAGGGGCAAGACAGAAATTTGCTTTTGGCCATTAACCTCAACAGTTCCCTGCAGCTGCCCAGCTTGCAAGGCCTCAGCTACTCCAGCATCTAACCACGGGTCTGCGTCCATCCTTCTGCAAGGGAACACATCCTCTTCTGTAGGGAAAGGCAAGGCAGGGGTAGCTGACACAGAGTAAGAGGTATATAGTTCAAATCTCTTTCCTTTGCAGAATCCTTGTTCTAACTTTTAACTTACAGTTTTGTACTTGAATACTGGAAGCCCATCTTTTATATGGCATTTCTCTATGACACTTTAACCTGGGGGTAATGGAGTGGTATTGACTTTGAAAAGCAGTAGAGGATTTTGAGAATGCAAACATTTACCAACTCTGCTGAGGAAGAGCAAGGCTAGAAAACAAAAAAGAGGGAAGAACTACTTATAGACATGACTGTAAAATTGAAATTCTATTTGATGTCCTAGCATTTCTAGAAGAATGGGACATTGAATGCCACTTGGTTTAAATCCTGTTGTCTATGAGAGCATACAGAATGGAGAAAGATTTGTCATGAATTCTTCAAGCTCTCAGTTTTCTGCCTAGCAGATATGTAGCACACATCTGCATCTCATTTACTTTGAAATAATTGACTATCTATAAGATTGGAAGGGGATCAGTACAGTGAAAAAGGCAAGAGGATGCAGCAAATGGGAAATGGAACTTTGCAGTTAGAAGTGCTTTGTGAGCCGTTACCTTTTGGTACCTCCCCTGATTTCAGGACAGATTTTTGTTAATAAGTTCTTCTTAACAGGGGTTGCAGACAGTTATAGATTTGCAAACTGGCTGCCATGGAAACAAGCTCATTAAGTTCCCCTGGCAAGATTCTGTCCCCCTTTACACTGTTGGTGCTGAGGATGGCAGTTTTTACATCCTGACTTCTTGTTTTCTTCAGTCAGGTTTGTGTGTCACTCAGGGTGTCAGGACTGTTTACCATTGGAGACTACAAAAAACACCTTTTCCTTCCTCACTCCCCTTCAGTCAACATTTGGGCAGCACAAATAAAGTTCCCAGGAGTCCCTGAAATACTGAGAACACAGGGCAACAGGAAAATTGTAAATTGGTGTGACAAGGTAAAATCTGAGACAAATTAAAGAGACATGAAGGCTTTTGAAGGAAAAAAAAATACAATAAGCAAACCCAAACACTGTGATTGCATACACCTGCTTGTAAAAAGCTGTAACATTGTGATTTCTAAGACTGCAAACCTTCATGTGTTTGTGTATTTTCAGCAAGAAGATAACTTTTTCCTCACCCAGAGATGTGGTAAGGGAAAGATTATTTATAAAATCCTGTAACCCTTAAAGAAACTTACTCTCAGTCACAGTAAGGGTGCTGTCAACACTCAGATTCTCTTTGAGAATCTCTAGATATACAGGATACCCAGAGGCTCTTGTCACATTCTCTTTAATTTACTGCTCTGTGCAGCCTGGGCTTGCCTGCCCCCATCCCCAGCACAGTCCTATGGCCGGCACATTGACACAAGGCCAACCCAGGAGCACTGACAGACAAAATGAGAGCTCATTGTTGCACTGAGGAAGAACAGGAAGTCTTATTTCACCACAAAATCCAACTTCTCTTACAGGTGTGCTGGCACAGAAGAGAATTGGCATTGCAGTAGTAGGCTCTACTCTTCCTTTCCACTGGAAGGAATTACTCAGCCAACATCAGCATGTCTGGCAGTGTCTCCTGTTAAAATGCTCTGCTCTGTAATTTCTGTGAAACCTTGTATGGCACTGGGGTCACACAGAACAGCTGGGATGCATAAGACAGCAAAGACACCAGGCACAGTTCAGGAACTCATTTTGCCACTTGGGAGTTTCTTCAAAGATTTTTGTTTGCTACTGTCTTAAGATAAATCTCTTTGAAAGCTCTTCAGTGTCAAAGCAAACTGGGAAAAAGGTCAAGAAGAGCTTTGATTCTACTGATCTCTCCATTCAAGTTTGCTTTCCTCACAGCCCTGATTAGTCTGTCATTTTCTTTCTCCATGTCCTTCTTTTCCTTGAAAAAGCCCTTCTTAAGTGTCCCCAGACAAGGTGTTTGTATGACTGATCTGTGAGCTCTGTATTAGAGATTCACACACTATTTCCAAGCAGGCTGGTGCATTCAGACAGAGGACAAGGCTCAGTTCTGGACTTTGCTTAGCTGGTTTAAGTCCAGAGTTTTGTGCACATCACCATTCCAAAATTTTCTTCCAAACAGACACCTTTCTTCAGCTCTTGAAGGACTGTCAAGCTTTTGGCATGACTTGCTCTACTATTCCAGTCATCTTCCCCATACAGGTGAAATCCAGCAATTCTGGTTCATGGACAGAATAAGGAATTGGATGTTGGCTGTTTGTGGGTCATTGCCTGAGCAATGTCTGTAGTATCCACCACAGAATTTCTGGGAAGCGAGAGTGCTAACCTGTGATAAATCTGTAAGTGGTTTGGCAAATTAAAATCTTAGTCATGTGATAGCAATTAAAGAATTTTCTTTGCTCATATGGCAAAGAGGGACGCCAGGAACAATGATCCACCAGTCCTAAGGTATTAGTTGCCACTGTCTGGATTCCAGCAAATAAATGGGAAGAAATCACCTAGAGAACGTGACCAGGACTCCCTTGTGAACTGCTGTTAATAGTCTGCCCCCTTAACTCACTCTTCTACATTGATTGGGTTTCAGGAACTTTGCAGGGACTTATTTGCCTCATCCACTGCCTCTATCCTCTCTTCCCCAGCTAAAGTGGGGCCACCCCTTCCCATATAGACACCATGGTAAAAATGAAGGTGCCTGAGCTCTCCACTGCTTTGTGTTGGCATCACCCACATAGATTTCAGGAAAGCTTAAATTATTTTTATGGGCCCAAGTAATGTAAATCATTAAAGAATGATAGCTGCCACCTAAACCCATGATTTAATACCAAAACCAGCTTTTGCTGGCATTCATTAGTTACTGGAGCAAACAATTTTAATTTAAAGCCAAAAAAGATAATGGAAGAGTAGGTCAACAACAGGAACATAGAACAAAAGAGACCACTGATGCAGTTAATGTCATCAGGACAAGTCAAATATCAGCTGTCTATGCATGAAGATAAAAAGGGTTTATAGTGCAGAAGTGAATCTGTGTGGAATTAGGTTTGGACTATTTCATCAATTACATAGCCATAAGCTATAATAAAAATAATAATACTTTGCACTTGTACAATTCTTCCATCATCAGATCTCATTTAAAAGTACTTCAGAAACATTAATTGAGCTACATGCTCCTGTGAAGTACATATCAGATTATTATTATTATTGTTGTTATTATTATCATTATATCAGTTTTTAAACGAAAAAAGAAGATAAGTTACTCACTCAAGGTCACCTCCATCATGTTTACGAGGTCTGTCAGCTGGCAGTCATCTGAGATGCTGCTTCCAGGGTGAAATAAGGGATGGGGTGATCTAGGGATGATGAAGTGATACTGCTTTTCTCATGTTTGTACTATGACTCCATAATTTTCAGACTGGTGTATCCATATCATTATGTAGATTCATTAATGCCTAATTTGAGCTAAGTCTTGAATATTTTTTTTTCATTCACAAAACCTACTGAAACTGTATATCTTTGAGTTCTTTACTCTCTTGCTAAATTTATTTTGAAACTGACCAATGTACTCAAACACCATAGGAAGGAGTAAAAAGAATCATAACGCTACCACAGGTTTGTTTTCCTGTGTCTTTCACTTTTGTGCTTATCACCTGAAGACAACTGGACTATAAAAAAGCTTACATTTCAGGTAAAACATAAGGGTTTTTTTCTTAAGTAGAGTTTCAGGGACTAAGGTTATATAGTGAAGTGATTGCTGTTTGATAAACCAAGAATTCCCTAACTCACTCTCTGCTCTCAAGACAGCCCATGTCATTACAGGCTTTCCTTGGAGGTTAAAGATGCTTGCTTTTATAGAAGTCAAAACACCTAAGGGACATAGGTTACAAGAGACATCACTGGCTCAAGGATAACAGAGAGCAGCATTATGTCACAGCGGGGTGACCACAGGGATCCTTGGCAAACTCAGTTATTTTAAAGCATATTTTACCAGGAGATCTCAAAGTGACATGAAAAAGCAGTAAGTGTGGTTCCTTTGTCCATGTGTGGAGAGTGGGAAACCCAAGACACAGAGCAGTGAGGTGAGCTGCCTTTCACTGCTCAGAAGTGGGGTCCCCAGCCATCAAGGTGTGCACCTTGTATTGCACAAGGTGCAAATTTCTTGTATTTCTCTGCAAAAATAAGTCTCCTTCACTGTACTTCTGAACTTGCTAGAACCTGTGAACGTGCCTTTCAAAAGACAGATTTGAAGAAGCTCTTGTAGCAGAATTAAAGTGAATGAAAACAATACGACACTTGTAAAACTCATATCTTATCTTATCTTATCTATCTGTTGTCTCTGCCATACCTAAATCCAAGAACAAACATCTTCAGCTATGAGGATTTGGAGATACAATGCCCTGTGATGTAAGGCTCTCACTTCTGGAGAGTTCCTCTATGGATTACACCTGCAAGAGTTTTAAAAGCCCACAGAACCTTTGGGGCTTATGTTCTCTTTGCTGTGTCTTTGAAGGAGGGATGGAATCAATAGGTTTTCAAAAGAGCAACAGCCTGCTAAGTGGCTATGGCATACATAGCAGTATTGGATATAGGTAAAATGACACTCTGCATCTCTCTACCTCTTTGAGTTGTGTCAGATAAAGGTGCTTGCATTAGGTCTGCACATAGTTACTTCTCGTCACTCTATGAATTTAGAAGTTGAAGATAAGGACTGGCATAAGTTAGAACAGATCTAAATATTTATGGGTCATGATGGGTTCTTAAGTATGCACGACATCTGCTCCACAACAGAAAGTGACCTAATGTCTGCAGACAGTGATGAAGAACAAAGACACCTTCTCTCACTCCTTCAGGAGAATGGCAAATATGGTTAACCAGGGCAAAAGCAGTGAAATACTGCCTTGACCACTGCAGCACTGCAGCCAACCTGGACTTTGGACCTGGGCTGACTCCAGACCAGGAGTGCATTCTCTTTCCTTATCATCTGGCCTGCTTCAGAGCTCATTTGCTTGAGATTTGCTATGCTGAACTGGGAACTCTTTTCTCCTTTTCTCCTCTCTCTTGCAACAAATGGATTTCAGCAAAGAGTGAGGAAAAAGCCCACAACACCTTGCTATTTGCAGGAGCCATCAGCTCCAAGCAATCTCTGTCCATTTCCTCTGGCCACAGACCTGTTCACTCTCAGTTTCCAGTCCTGCTGCTGGGTAAAGAATGATTATATAATTAGTTTCCTCAGTAGCATTAAAGCTGGTAGTTCACACAGGAACACAAAAGAAAGGGATAAACAAGCTCACACTCACAAACTGATTGATGGGAGACTTTTAGTGGCCCACACTGAAGAGATTTAAGGCCTCATTTAAAGCCCTTCAAATGCATTTAAAGTTTTCCATCAATGTCACCTGGGGGGTTTGTATTAGCTCTCTGACAAGTGAGATATGTGTAGGGTTTTACAGGAAAACTATTGGGTTTTTCCCCTCAAATTGAGAAAGTTCCTTTTTTCTTCTTGGCCATACAAAATATCCATTAGCTACTTTTTTTTTGTGTGCCCAGCCAGCTTTATTTTTTTCACCTCTGTGATTGTTGTTCATGCAAATGTGCCTGACACAAAGCATAAATTTATTTTTTTTATTTTCTCTTACAAATTTCATGAACTTATAACTGTAATGAGTATCTGCTTAAATAAAAGAAAGATTAAAGATGTTTGTTAAATGTGGTGAATACCCTTGGATGCCAAAATTAATTATGTGTTGAAAATGTAGCTGTTTGAAATTGCACGAATAATAGATACGAGGCATTCCTAATAAACTAAAAACCCTTGGGCTTTGAAGTCTCCACCTCTGCAATAAAAGACAGAGAATTTAGCTACAAACTTACACAGCCCAGAATGCATTCAGAAAGACCACTTCAGATTAAATAGAGACAGACTTTTCTGATTCCCTGGGTGTAGTGAAAAATACTATACATGCATGTGTTTTTACAGATGTTTGAAATGCAGGAGAGAGTCCAAGGGGGTTTGGATTAGACCTCTCTGACAGGCACATCACAACTACTCAGTATCCCTTGCCCTGTCTCTGGCTCCCCACTGTTCTGCAACTGGGTCAATCCATTTCAGCGATAAAGTAACTCCTGAATATAAAGCACTTGGTATACAGAGGATGAAATAGCCTCTGATATAATTTTTTTTTTCAAATTGTTCTCTTACTACACAAAGCCATTCCTATTCATTTTAATCAACAATAGCTAAGACACAACAGAAAAAAATAGAATAGCACAAAATTGTCTATAAAATAGCAGGAATGTCAGGAAATTCTATCCTCACTTAATGATATAATAAATGCTACAAAAATACTCTGATTAGTATTAAAAAAGATATAAAGAAGAAACTGTTTCATACAATTTTTTCCTCACTCTTAAACTATTAGATCAATATATATCTTTTAAGGAAATATAACCACTAAAATATATTAGGTAAGATACATTGTCTTGCTTTGCTCCCTTTACAATCCTTCACATGTTATCCCAGAAAGCAGAAATTTGACTTGTTTAATTTTCCATGTAAATGTAAACAATTCACATGAGATTTAACCAGCATGGTCCATATTCTGCTTATGAAATGCCTCTGGCACAATCACTTGCAGTAGGAAAGGGGATGAAAAGGAACCTGTTTGGCTGCAAAATAAATGTTTTGGACCCTCCTGTGCCTGTGGGGGTGGGTTGCATTTTGTGGACTGAAAGTGGAGCTTCTGGATGTGGTCCATTCAAACTAGGCAGTTTGCTTCAAACCCACTCTGCTACGCCAAAGATGAGCAACAATAGATGAAGCTGTGGTGGATTATCTGAAAATGAGGAGAGAGAACTACTTCTAGATACAGCACCTTAAGTCTCCCTAAGCTACATGGATATCACACTTGCATGCAGTTAAAAGTCCTTTTGGAGTTAAAGAGCATCTTCCGAATTAGGTACCATTAGCTCCACACCCAACCTGTTGTACTTCCCTTCTTTATCCCTCTTGGATAAAAATCTAGGGTGAATTTTCCTGAGGGGTTTAAATAAAACCATGACAGGAGCTGGTGAATAGCCGTGGGATGTAGAAGCCAGCTCTTTTCAGAAATTCCAGGTAGGACTGAAAGCATCTTGGTGAAGGCATTCTTTCTCATTATGTGTTTGCACAGTGCCTGTCATACAGAGAACAGCCCCCCGCAAACCTTGTACTAAAAGTTTATAAAGTACAGTTGAAGAAAATTGCTGAAAAAATAGGAAAAATAACTCAAACCAATATTACAGATTATTCAAAAATAGCTTTTTTGCAATCTAGTACTTCAAATTCAGCATTGTTTTTCTATCCCAAATTACCTGCTTGCTTGTTTTGTAAAAAAAAATTGACATTTTCAGCTGCAGAGTAATGAATTCCAAGGAGTTTCAATTCTCTAGTTTACTATAAATTAAAACAGCATAAGAATAATTTACAAGGAATAGAGTCTATCTGCAGGTTGTTGTTATTCTATAGTCTTCCTTAGACAGGCAAGCTGTCAGTTATTAAAAAGTGACCTAATATTTTGCTCTCATTATTGCTGCAAAACTGGAATTCTCTGTGCTATTTTACCAGGAAGTAATAATAATAACAATAATAACATGCTTCACAATTTAGGCCATTATTAATTCTCACTGTCTTTTTGAAGGAGCAAAAGAAATGGAAGTATTTTCAATTTTTCCTGCAGAAATTAGTCCATTCCTTAAGTGTTTATCTGCCATAAAGCACTTGCATACACTATTCCTAGTGAGTGCTTGAGTTGGTGAGTGTGTGAATATGCACATGTTCTTGCATGCACATTGTTCACATCCATCTGCCTTGTCATGCATGCACAGGTAAATACTTATATCAGAACCCTGTGCATGAAATGATAATATCTGGACAGTTATGATTATTGAAAAGAAAAAACTAAGGATCCCTTGAAAAAGTTTTTACATCTCATTATGGTGGGAGAACTGTCTCTAAATACTAAATCCAAAAGAGTCCTGCAATATCAGGCAGTGTTATAAAAACCCCAGGTGATTTGAAAAGAAAGATGGCTGATAATTCTTATTATGAGTTATTTCTTCAAGTCTCACAAATTACTATGAAAGAAAGTCATGTGGGCACACCAAGTTCTTATTTATAGTATGTAATGCTTTCATGTTAAGACAAAACTAATCTGAATTTCCTTAAACATGTCTTATTATCTAGGTCTCAGATAAAACTGACGTGAAATTCACAGATTCTGAACCTGTCCTCGTGAGCTTAAATTTAAGGTAATACCTTCAGCTTACACGTAGTTGCAAAAAACATCAAAGCAGCTCCCTCCTCTCTATGAAAAAAAGCTGTTATCTTTGGAATTAATCTCACTGCCTCTACAGAATTAATCCTATCTAGTTTCACTAAGCCTTTGTATATGTATTTATATGAGCATACCTGCTTTTTTCAGGCATCAGAGGATTGCTTGTGGAATTAATTCCTTGGCAGACTTTACAGCAGTGTATAATGTAAAACTGTTTACTAACCTACAATGTGATATTCATTTACTGGAGGCTCAAACGCAAAGATGCTGTGTTACAGAAATGCAATGCTGCTATGCAAGAAAAATGACACTGATCTTACCCATACTCTGCATTCTTCTTCCAAATCTTGCAAGCCCCCAAATAAGCTAGTAAGTGAAAATGGTGGCTTGAAGGTATTATGGAAAATGAAATTGAAAAAAAAAAAAAAAAGAAAAACCAAAATGAAACCTCTCTCAGATGAAATAGAATAATATTTTTATGACACTCATTGGTAGTTCTTGAGCCAGAATATACTCAAGCATATTGGGTTGCTTGCCCAGAATCTAGTTGTTAACAAACACCTTTGGGAGATAATGACTACAAATCTACCATTGTGCATATGTTGTGTGATTGTCTCATACCTTTTGGGAGAAAAGTTATTAGAAGAATTACACCGACTGTGGGCAGTCAATTTTAGGAGGTTTTGTCATGCACAGCATTTGCCATTTACATCCATAAGAGCAAATAGAAATAGCTCCAGAGGGTAAAAATTGCAGCCAAAAATAGATATACATATAAACAGGAAAAATAAACCAACTACTGAATTGTACATGAACTCAGTGCTTTGTTGGGTATCATCAAATGTTAAAAACCAAACCAAATAAAAAGACACAGACAAACAAAAGTATACTCTTGTATTAGGAAAGTGAATGCCATGGTTTTATAGGTCTTACTTCTAATTTCCTGTAGTGATTCATTATCTCTAATATAATGGTGGAGGATAGGGACTGCAGTAGCTTCGTTAACCATTTGTCAGACAGTCCTGTGTATTATATAGGAAACAACCAAAGTCAGTTATTTTAGTCTTGTGGGGTTGTCTATGTTTAGACAAGTTTTGTTTGTGCTGTGTAGCCTCTTTGTGATGTGTCACCTGACCTCTCATTCTGAAATAACTTTTCATGGGTTTTTATTTAACAGAATCATTTTATCCTTGACATTTCTTTTTTCACTGAGCTATAACCTAAGTGCCACACAGTCAAAAATGTCCACTGGGAAAGATCCAAAACAGAAGGCTGGACCACATCATCAGGCAGGACTGAGTTGCCTCGGAGGTGCTACTTTGTGGTGAACTTGGAAAAGCAATTACTGCAATATTTAATTCTATTTGAAGCCAGTGTCGTGCAGGTGAGGACGTAGCACTCTCTGGGTGCTAAAGCTTTTAGAGTCAGACTCCACACAAGTGCTGGTATTTCTGACCTTTGGGCAAGTTCTTTCCTTCTCCTTTCCCTCTTGCAGAAATATGCAGAATGTACCTCTCACTCAATTTTTCTGTCTTTCAAAAATGCCTCATCTTCATCACTTTTTTTTTGGTTCTGGAGTATGTTCCTACTGAAATCTCTCCAGGAATTAGATATACCAGGACAGAATCATCAGCTGAGGTTAAAGCACAATGTGTTTAGAATAGAAATTGCACTTTTTATACACCTTCCTACTCTGTTGTAAAGTATAGAACTACCATCCATTGGAAACTTTTGGGACTCTCTATAGCTTCAATTAAAGATAATGCTTTCTGTATAATTAAATGAATATTCCAAACATGTCAATCTGGTCTATAAAACCTGATCTGAAATCTCACCAATCTGCTTGAAGCTGCCTGGCATTTCTGGTTTTGATCTGAGCTGGGAATACCAAGAGAATTGATTCTATCATTGTGAAAAGACTGCAAAGCTGTGAGTGTACATTTATAAATGAGTAGGTATATTTATGTATGCATGTAAAAAATAGGATTAGAAGAAAAAAAAAAAAGTCAGTTACATGTTGCACTAGCAGTGTGTAAAAGTTTTAGAACAGAGTCCAAGTTTATCCAAAGAAATTCAGTAGTGCTACATTCAAACCCATTTTAAACTTGAACTTTTCTGCTCCTTACCATGGAGACAGGCATGGGTAATAGCTTAAATTCAAACTATTGTATTAAATCAATCAAAAAATTAATAACCAGGAGGCCCCAGAAGTGAATTATACAGAGCAACGTGTTAAGAAGACTGAAATGAAGGGGAGACTGAGCAGAATCAAGGAATAAAGAGAAGATAAGTAAAAAAAAAATAACAATTTGGTGCTTTTTATGCAAAGCTTACAGCAATCTCTATCTTGTGGTTTAAGGCTGGAATCAATTTATCTGTATTTGGAGATGCCTTGCAGTGCCAAGGGGAGCCAGCAGCACAGGGAATCTATAAACACTTGCACAATAATTAACACCAGCCTTGCTAGCACAGCCCAGGCAGCCCTGGTTCAGCATGCTTTCTTCCCATCAGCAAGCCCTGGGAAAGATTCCACTCATTAGGGAGAGCACACTGTGATGTGTATCTTTTTCCTTCTGTGTTGTGTAGTGCCCCAGGCAAAGTTGGTGTTCCCATGCAGAAACTTAGAAGTCCCATCCAAGTGCCTGACAGAGGCCAAAGAAAGACTTGTGAATGAGAAAATAAAGAAGCTGTGTACTTAAATCCATGCATTTTTAAAGCAGTATTGCTACCATGAGCTGGATAACCAAGAGGTTTGAAATGGCAAAGCTCTGTGGGTTTCTGGCTACATGATTTAATGGTCTGCTAAGCATCACTAAGGCTTCTTGAAAGCCAAAAAATCATTAACTGAGTCTCGGGTGGGATAAATTCCCAGGTTCCCAGCAGGACTAGGCAAGTGGTAATTCCTCTGTTCTTGGCACTGGTGAGGCCATTCACAAGTGTGTTAAGATTTGGGGCCCTAACTACTTGAGGTGCTTGAGCATGTCTGGAGAATGGCAATGGAGCTGGTGAAGGACCTGGAGAACAAATAACATGTGAGGAGAAGCTGAGGGATCTGGGGGTGTTTAGCCTGGAGAAAAGGACACCCAGGGGACACCTTATCACTCTCTACAGCCACCTGAGAGGAAGGTTTAGTGAGGTGGGGGTCAGTCTGTTCTCTCAAGAGCCAGGACAAGTAAAGACTAAGAAAACCTCCAAAAGGAGATTTTTTTTCCTACGTTAGAAGAAACCATTCATAATGTCAAAGTTAGCTGAGATAAAACCCTCATTCAGGAAAACATCTGGTGACACGTTTTTGTCCTACTGAAAGCAGTAGGGCTTAAGTTAATGCAGAAAAATAAGTATGTTTAAAAATGTTGAAAAAAAGAGATGTTTAAATATTGAAAGAAAGGTGCATTCCAGGATTATGGACTTTGATGATTGAGTGGATATTTGTTTAAGTAACCTAACAGCTTAACATAAGGACAAAAGCTTTCTTGATAGAAAAGTCTTACATTCATTTGTTTATGCCATGGAAATTTAACTGCCCACAGTACAACACCAGAATTCAAGCAGGTAGTGAGTTGAATCCTGCTCTCCCAAGGGGAAAAAAAATTGTCAAACCACAGCTTTCTACTTGTGAGGGACACAAGTTACTACGTTTTCAAACAGCATTTGACTGTCACTGTCTTACAAGTTACAAGCAACTTAGGCTAAACCAACACAGATCACCCTTATGACTGAGTACATGCTCTAAATATGGATGTGTCAAGACAGGTGTTCTTCAGTAATTTAGTAATTTCTTTTGGCACCCAGAGCATAAGTATACATCTCTTTATGGGAGGTAATAATTTGTCTCAGACTAGGTGTCAAATGTTTCTCTGATGGAAAACCTGTTTCCTACTGGTTTTGCTGTTTGAAGAATAGATACCAGTTTTCCAGAAACATAATTTGAAATTTGCAGCAGACAAAATTCCAATTAGTATATTAATTTGAAAGCTCTATCACTGCTTTTCTTGTACTGGAGGAGACATCAGTGATGCATTCTGTCATATTTGTGGTTTTTTTGTTTGGCTTTTTAAGCATTTTATTTGAAAAACCCTAACATGGACTATATTTAAAAGCATCTTTACAAGTTTTGAATGCATTTTGAAGGAAAATTCCCAAATGTATCTTCTTACATGGTAAAGAGGGGTGTGTGACACATTTATCATAAAAACACTTCTAAAAAGTGCTTATTCTTACTAACTTCATGTACTTTTCTATTAACACAAAAGTGTGGAGTCATATATTCAACGGGATTAGGATTTTAAGTAAAAAATTATTATTATCAGAATATTTACAGTAGATTTAAAAATTCATATGTTACTGTTGTTAAAAAGTAACAGCCAGAAAAGAAGATCCAAATGTTGCAAGCAAAACCAGCTGCCTCCTGTACCATTCAAAGAGTGAGTCAAATAGGGAATAGAGCTGTTAACCCCAGTGAGAGTATCTATCCCACTGGTCTGTTAAATATATTTCCTGGAAATGCATGTACTGATTTCATGCTTGGAAAGATACATAAAATCTCATAAAAGTGCAATGAGGGGATAAATAACCAAAAAGGTGTTGTGACAGGAAGTCTATAGATAAATGATTAACCAAGCAAGATATTTGCTTGTGTAGCAAGTGGTAGAATAGGAAGGCTTCTTTTGTTCAAGGGGTGCTTTGAGAAACCAAGGGTGGAAAAGGAGCTTATGGTGAGGAAAAAAATCACTGACAGGCAAAAATAGGAAAGTAAGGGAACAAGGAGTGGTATTCCCAGTACTGTTCCTCTGAAGAGCACTTTAGGAAATGTCACTCTTGTCCACAGCCAATTCCAGATGTTCAAAGCAGAGAGAGAAAGAAAATGCAAGCTAGCTAGGCAGAAACTAAGCTCTGGTGGTCTTTTACATTAGCTTTCTTTAGCACAAAGTTGCTTCATGATTCAGTTATGTAAATGAGGTTTGTGTAGAAAGGATGTATAATATAATCATTTTGGAACTGTAAGCATCCAACTTACCTCCATTACAGAAAATCACTGCCTGATGCTGTCATTCCCTCCCTCACTTGCCATGATCATCACAGATGTGGAAGATCTATTCAGTTTCACTTCAAAAATAGGGTAGTTGGAAAAGTTATGGGTTGTTTTCCTTAACAGTGAAACCCACACCGTTTTCCTTTCAAGCACAGACACATATCTAGCACTGTCCTTAGGGGAAAGAAGGGGTGAGCTTTGTTTGACAATGATTTATCAAAAACAGATTTACAGAGTCTACCAGATATTATTTTTTCCGATTTTAGGCTGGATTTTTAATCCCAGACCTCTAGGATCAAATGGGCTCTGGAAAGAGGAGAAAGTCCATTTCTTGTCTGCTTCAGCACCAAAAGTTACTGCTGTGGCAATAGGAAAGGCTTTTATTATACTCTAGTTCCTGAGGGGATCCACAGTCAAGGAACATTACCTTAGCCCTTGTGAAGCTCATATAGCTCATTTGATCTATAAAGAGATTTACAAACATAACTCACCCGAATCAGAAGTTGGCAATGAACTGCAATCACTTCTGCACTACCTACAAGAAACTCTGATGCTGTGAGTTTAGTGAGAATATCCAGATCTCCTCTGGAAATCTGTGCTAAAACTGAGAGAAGGATCAGAGACCTGATATGCCACCTAAAATTGCACCAAGCTAGTGATAGGTCAGTTACCTCTAATTTCCACTGCACTTAAAACAGGGATAGAAAACCTCAAAACTCAGGTGTCAAACACATCTTCCTATTTCTAGAAGACCCTATAATCAAGCTAACTTTGATAGTTGGATAGTTGTACTCCAGGCATGATTTGGTCAAAGTGAAGCACCTTCAATATATTTAATAGAAATGAACAATTATCTAGTTAAATTAAATTTAATAGTACTAGGAAAAAAATCCCTCCATGGGACTTATAGATTATACCCTAAGGGTACATAAGATTAATTTTTAGGAGATTTGATTATGCCATCTTCACTTTTTTTGTCCCCTGCCTCTCTAGGTAATGGTGCAACTGCTTTCTAACAATTAAACATTTTAAAAACTTGTCATACTGTGGCAAAGTGATTTCCTTCTTTGAGGTCTTAGGTTCTTTCTGTAGTGGAATAATGAAATACATCTGAAGTATATTTGGGACACTTGAGGTGTCCTTGATCCATATAACTCAGAAAAGACCAAGAGGATGCAGTTGCCATCCAGAAACATCAAAGCTCCATTCAGTAAACATTGGTCCATCTCTGTGGGAATACTTTAATTCTAGGAGATTCAAGACCAGTAACTCCCAACTACTTAATACATTTCTGTCTCATGATGGAACTTTGTGACACAGAGCAGGTGTCAGTCAATGAAATTCAGAATGCTTTCACAGGGCTATGGTATGAAGAGAGGTTTAGACAATTGAAGAGCAGAGTAGGCTCAAAAGTCATACCTCCCATTCACACACCCTGGGGGTCATATTCTGTTATTTATTTACACCAGAAGATTGCCATATATTGTTTACATATTTTCTGTATGTCCAGTCTCTCCCTTTGTCAAACAAAATCCTGTGGGTGAATGTCCATGTACATTGCAAAGATACATACACCTTTAATCAGATTCCTGGACTGCACAAATGGGGGAAGCTTTCTCAAAGTTACCCTTTGAAATAAATATACAGTCTCTATAATTTCTGTGGCCAGACCAAATTTGTGGATCAGAGCTCTGCTTTCAGAAAGCATGAAGGAATAAGAGGTGGCATCCCTTTATTCCTTCCTTGAGGAGTTTATTACGTCCATGATATTTTCTTACAGCGCATCGGTCTCTCTTTTTATTCCGACTTGTCTTTGCCTCCTTTTGTACTTTATATTGATCACGTCTTTAAGCCCTCAGATCTTCCACGACAAGGAGTATATTCCACTAAAGGCAATAGTAGAACATCTGCTTACTGTAATTGTGCAGATTCTCTCTTTATACAGCAGACCCTCACTGCCTTTTCTAAATGATTGCATAATTTCTCTTTATTTTCTTCCTGTGCTGTGGGACCATGCCTGCTATCATGCTACATCCTGGGGATTTTACACTGGGAGTGACTGCTGAGAGTCAGTTCCAGAAAAGATGTGACAATGAGAATCTAAATATACAATACAGAGTAATTGTTCCCAAGGTGACTGTAAATCTGGGCCAGGGAACATAGTCTTGAAAGGTACTACTCACATTTATGGAATAGCAGCTGTAAATTATCATAGTCTCTTTCACTTCAGAAAAGCTATGACAATTCATACCAGCTCCAGGACTATCCCTGAATTCATGAAGAAAATTTAATACTCATACTTCAACACATTTAATGAAACAAGAGAGTTAGCACATTTATATAGTAGTGCAATTCAGAAACCCACATTAAAAGAGAAATGTCTAATGTCTTTATAAAGCCATGACTGTATATATTTGAATATAAATTTTCCCCTAGGATTTCATGAGCAAATACAATGTACAACGCATTTAAATTTGATGTTTAAAATTTCATGGATGGGGTAACCTGGCATACACATTCTGGCTCGTCTGGGGTTAAAACACAGAAACTTTTAAAATTGGGTGCAGGTTTTGTTCAATCTGGCCTACTCTGCTTCAATCTACTTAATTCCCCCAGTTTTAATAAACATTGCTCAGTTCATAGCAACAGCATGGAGAAATTGGCAGATTAGCCTTGAATTGATACTGTAAACCAAATAAATCTGCCAGGCTTTTTTCTTCTTCCCTTTAGCTGCTGAATGCCCAGCTCAGGCTGAGGCAGGCACACACATACAGTGCAGACTGTGGTGTGCTGTACGAGGTAGAGCTGTGAAGCATGAAAAGTTTGGTTGGAGTGAAAGCTCCGATAATCACGCTTTCATCTAAACACCCTAGCAGACCTGGAGAGGAGGAGGGCTGCTTGCAGAAGGTCAAGAGTGGTTAATATTAGGACAGGCTAAATGACACCTCTTAAACAGCTGCTGTTGCGCTTCAGAGAGTGATGCTGCAGACATGTCAGCGGTGGCAGACACGCAAAGCGTATATTGGAAAGCAGGATTTTAATGCTGTAGCAAGTGAAGACAGATGAATAGCCAATAGAGCCAAACAAGGCCATACTCAGCCTCAAAAACCTGCTTTGGTTGTTCAGGAAAACCATCTAGTAGGGATTATAAGATAAATGCTCAATTCATTTAAGTCAACAAAATTTGTTCTCGGTAAAAATGGAAATGTCACGCTTATGACTTGAAAGAAAGACTGAAACTGGCTGAATCCTGGATCAAACTCACACAACATTTAGCATGAGTGTTTTCTGATCACTACATGCTTTGTTTCAATTTTCTAGAGATTTCCACAAGCCAGTTTATCCTGATTATGTCCACTTAAGACAGAATATGTTAAAATTCAGTATAGTTTATCTATGGATAAAAATATTATTGGAATAGGTGATAACCAACTGGATGTATTTTATTTGTTTGTTAATCCCAAAGCAACAAATATGTTTTAATAAATACAGGAGCAATACCAGCACCTTTTGTTTGACAGTAACAAAGGAAATGTCAGGCCAAAGAATTAGCCTTTTCCAGAAATTTATAAGCATCTGAAAAGAGGAGCTTGTAATGAATGTGTTTCTTCAACCAGAACAAGCACACTGTGACTGCAAAGCTATCATAATGCAACACAGTGCGCCAGTGGGAAATAAACACACATCAAGAAATCTTATTATTTCTATGAGTGTGCTTCAACGTGAGCAATTCTAATGAGTACAACAGCAACTGCCTCCCTCCAGTTACTCTGCAGGTGTTCTTCTCACACAGAGTGTAGTGGGACCCAGGCTTTGTCCAACTTCTTCAGGCCCAGAAGATATTTGAAGAAGAGACTCCCCTGAAATTTCTCTTCTTAGCTTACAAATCTACAGTCACTTCTGCCACACCCTTTCATCCACTCCAGTAAGGCTATACATGGAGCTACAGTATTAACAATGCTTTTGTATCTCTGCCACACATTTTGGGTTTTGGGTAAAGTGCATTGCTTTCTTTTGCTCTTTATTTCCTTGAATACTGCCAGACACTCTAGTCTGTCCCATCCAGCAGTATAAATCCTATCTAATTCTAATGAAGTCAGTAATTAGGATTACTACTAAAATAGCCAAATTTTTCTTTCTGGGCCAGTCCAATATTTTAAACAGTTCCATGTAATTTCTTATGCAATGGGAACAATTTAGACAATCCTGAGGAGAAACAGTTATTTCTAGGGATAATTTGGCTGCACCTTTCAGACAAGAAACTTTCAAACTCATAAAACTATACCTAGATGCAACCTATCATTTCATTCTGTTTCATAAGCTATACTTAGCTCACTGAAAAAAGTATTAGGAACATGTTGCAGCGTGCTTTTATACTTTGTAATACTTTGTAATAGTCACATTGTCAGTTGCAGTAAATAATTATAGTTCAGTTACAGCCAAAGAAGTTTTTGTGATTTATGTTCCAAAAGATCTGCCCTACAGCAGAGTACAATAGTTATGTCTCCAATGTAAGAAGAGAACTCTTCTCATTTCTTATGTATTTTATGTCTTCTAAAGAGTTTTATTTCCACATAGTGAGTATCCTGCTTCCCTGATACTGATGACTTTATTCATTAAGTATTCTCATATTAATACCTTTCTTGATTTAATTAACTTTTATGGATATTTTCTTTCAACTTCTATGCTTTTCTATTATGAAAAGTACCAAGTGTTTTAATGTTCTGCAATTTAGAATGGTTTCATATTGCTAGGCAGGTCAAAATTCAAGGAGTGCATAGTAAAATTAAAAATTGTCTCAAAGCTGTTCAAAAGCTATTTCCTATTATTTAGGAAATAGACAAGAAAACCTTTGACATTCCAAATATGCCGTAAATTCTTACTTAAAAGTGACCCATAAAACCAATGGATTTTAGGAAGCTCAGAGTTCAGGATCCTTCACAATCTCCTTTGCCATTTGCTCTCCCAAACAAGCCTGTCTTTTGAACTGAGCCCTGAGATAACTTCCTCTTGCCTTTATGCTTTGATGCCTGCACCACAGAATGCAAGTGTTCTGTCACAAATACTGAAATCAACAATTTATTTTCTCATAAAGGAGGGTCAAGATCATCTTATTTCAGTTTTGAGATTTTAACATCTTTTGGACCAGTGCCCTGAAATAAAATCAATAGAAAATTAAGCTACCTGGCTGTACTCAGCACCTGCAGTTGAAACATGCTGTAAGTGGCTCTCAAATACCTGTCACCACTTCAGCTATGAGGGAGTGTGGGGGACAGGACAGGTTGGAGAGTGCAGCTGTGATTGTGGAGGATATCACTGCTCTCAAATCACAAACTCAGAAAGAAAAATGACACCAGTATGTCTGCAAAACTCTTGGTTTGGCCTCAAAACTCCTCTGTGCTCCAGAGATATTTTGATTTGGCTTAGAGTTGGGTTTCAGTCTGCTCAGAATTAAGCTAGGTATTGTGACGGAGTTGAGAGACTGTGTAACCTACATGGTTCCAGGTAATAAAAAAAAGAAAAAAGATGGATTAGTACACTTCATGCACTGTGCATGTATTCCCACAAGCTTTGTAAAATAATGAGTTTGATGCTTGAATAGGCCAGTGGCTCTGAAGGCAAATCATTGTTTGGTTTATCTTCCACTCTTTTAAAAACTTGTCTTGGAATCTTTAATTTCCATGTAGGCAACCAAACAGATCCTTAATTTAATATGTCCTCTGAACAACTTGCCTTCCTACAGTGCAGCAGCTACCCCTACCACCCCCAGCACTGCACTGTCAGCACCAGGCACGGGCCCTTTTATCTCATCTGGGATGGTTTCAGCCAAGAGCAAAAGTGGGAGCACCACAAATCACACAGTGTACTGACCTAGCGCTATTCTGGTTTCATCTCCATTAGCACTAACAGCAGTACTTGCTCTTTGTAAATTTTCAGTTCAAAAAGAATTGTAGATTAAAACCTTTTGTTCTCAAATTGTTCATAGTGACAGCTGAGAAGAGCATCACTGTTTGGGAGCTAACGGTCTTAAGCTCTTCCTCAATATTCAACACAACCTGCTGATTCATCTTTCATCCACCGATTCCATTATCAACTTTATCACAGCCCTACCAATACTTTTAATAATATGTG
The DNA here is from genome assembly GCF_017590135.1 of Pyrgilauda ruficollis. Classification (NCBI taxonomy): domain Eukaryota; kingdom Metazoa; phylum Chordata; class Aves; order Passeriformes; family Passeridae; genus Pyrgilauda; species Pyrgilauda ruficollis. Next base: position 1,848,602 of record NW_024529933.1, read on the forward strand.
TTCAGTTTTATTCCAATTTACTGCATAAAATTTATAACCCCAGTAATGGGAAAGGAAGGGGCTCTGATTTGACCAGGAGAGCTGAAAATGCATTTGTACTGTATCCCTGCATACTCTCTCAGAGAATCAAGATATTGTGCCACATTCCACTTTGAACAAGGTCTAGAGCAAGATTCTTAAATACACAGTTCAGGGGATCCATGAGAAATTGCAAAGTTTCTGTTTCCAGAGCTTTGTCCCAGAAGCAGCATAACAGGGATTTGCAGTAATTTCTCTGAAGTAATTAAACATCTAAATATCCTCGACCTTTTTCTCATATATTGCTGCAAAAATTTCTGTCTTTTGCACTGTTGTTTAGCTCTGCAACCTTACCAAACAGAGCTGGCTGCTGACACACAGAGTCTCTAGCACTTGGCAAGACCCAGATTTATCAGCATTTTCCTATTGCTTCACATAAGGGGTCTTACCAGTGGTCACCGTTTCTCTGCCTCATTCAAGTCGGGTTTTGTACACGAAAGTCACACAGGGACCCTGTAAGGATTAGGGGGTTTGGTCATCAATGAAAGTATAAGCTTTATGCTACCAGCAAAGGTAAAATAAGTGCTGCTATTACCCCTTCTCATAGATTTCTCTCCACTTTCTTCCTAAAACCATCTTGCTTTTTTTTTTTTTTTTTTTTTTTTTGTGTCAGAGAAGGTGTCTCTTCCATTTCTGCTAGATATCTTCTAGTACTGCATGGCTCTTATAACTTTAAGATAAGGTTTTCCTGAAGTTACATCCTAATTTTATTTGCCATGCATCACCCAGAGGTCAAGATAGCTGTACATGATAAGATGGCTAAAGAAAAGGATTTCTTGAAAAACACTCAGTACCTTTGAGGGCAATTAAGAAATAAAATAAGAAGCATGATGAAGAGTGACAGCTGTAGTGTTAACAGTAATGTCAGAAAGAAATAAAAGAGCCAATCTTGACTAAAGATGAATTTGCATGACTGACAGGTAGATTTATTTATTTGTCTTTATTTGTTCATTCCCTTTCAAACTTGCTCTTGGAACCAAAGAGTGACAATCAACACAGAGCTTCTGTGGTGCCAGAGACCAAAATCACATTTAAACCAATTAATTATAGATGTGAAAAATAATATACATACTAAAAAAAAAGTTTAAAAAATTAAATTATTACTCCCCTTTTTCCTCTTGAAGGGCAATTGAGCCTCTGCTGAAACAAGACTATTAATGTTCCTTAAGTGGAATTTTCCCTTTTCCCCGACTTTATCAATTATATATTTTGGAAAAGCCCAAGTAGTGTATTATGCAGAGCAGGCAGATTCAGAGGATTCTCAGTCCTCCTTCCAAGACCTGCTAATTGTTGAAAGCATCCAAGTTAGCTACCAGGAGATGAAACTGAAATTCTTTAAGATTTTGTCCATTACACTTTGTCACTTCAATCAATTAGAATAGCAATGCTATTCAGACTCTGAGCATTCCCACACTTACTTTTCCATGTTTTGTACCTGAAAATGAATACAGTGAATCAACTGATGCCTTACAAGCACCCAAAGAAGGCATATCTCAGGTGGCTTGTAATGTCTATTCCTTTTTACATGTTTTCTTTCAGTACTTGTCCTTGCCCTTTTTGCAGCACTGTTAACTGGCACTAAGGTTGAGTCCTCCATATCCCAGGTTAATTAAATATCGTTTTCCTATCACTCATTCCCCACTCTGTGTTTTGGCAGACAATTACTCCTAAGCGCAGGTGGTTGTATTTGTCTCTCATGAATCACAATTTTTCTCCAATTAGCCAAAAACATTTTCCCTCTGTGCTCACAGGTCTCCCTAATTTGTTGTCCTCCTCCAGTTCACACGCTCTATGCCATCACTCTGCATGTGAAGAAAGACAGAGATAAGTATCAGGTTCAGGAGAGATTTCTGCAGACACTTACTTGGTAATTGCTCTGCAAGTACAGTTACACATGAACTTTCAAGCTTGCCTGCACTCTGGACTCTGCCTGAAATCCCTACTTGACGGAAAGGTACCTCTTCCTGCTCCTTTAAACAAAACCCTGTACCTTGTCATATTAAGTTATGGCTCATTTTCTCCTCACCACTCGCTCCTGACAGGCATGTTGGCTATCAGCCTTGTTTCTTATGACCTAAATCCTTTTGAATCCAAGGGCACTTAGATGCAAATGACTTCTCCAAGGTCACAGAGAGAGTCAATGTCACCACTGGAGAGAAATATAGGAAAGCCCAGATATTATTCTGCTCTCAGACCACAGCTTTCTCAATGCCTTGATTAAAGTGTGAGTTTTCAGGAGTTATATGAGGGACTAAAGACTGCTTGTTAGGTGGTGCTAGGCTGAACACAGACTGTATAATGAGCAAAGAGAGAAGAAAAAAATTACTGAGCTTGGGCATTCAGCCCAGTGCTTAAGGATTGAACTCCAAATTTTGATTTTTTTTCCTAATATATATCCCAAACGAATCAAAGCAAAAACTAACTACCTGGAAGAAGAGTTTTGTCTTGCAGGATCAAGGCACAGAAGTAATTGGCAAAGGCTTGTACAAGTTGAAAAATAAATTCAGAGAGACCTTTCACAGAAAATTCCTTGAGATCAGGAATGATGTGAAAATCCTGTAGGTCAAGACCAGATATCATAAAAGCATCAGAACGTATTGATCAAGCAGGAGGGGGAGGAAAAAATGAAACATGCCAACCCCTTCCCTGGTGGGAATTTTAGTGACAGTTCTTGTCTAGACATCTTGAGAGCTATTCTGGTGGCCAGACACAGGCCTCTCATGCCACCCTGGACATAGCATGCTGTTGGAGACACATCCACATGGGTCACAGACTGCCAAAACCTGTGTGAGACTTGCTTTCTAGAGTGGCAGCTGGAGCCCACAGATCCTATTCAGGCACTGCTTCAGAAGTGGTTATAGCCTGAATTTTTCTGATTAATGCTGGAACAGATGAGGCTGTTTGCCCAAACCTTGTGAATAAGCAAAACTTCGTAAAAGGTTTGCAAAATACAAGATGGTTATGAAATTTTGCTTAAACTAACTTTTTGATTTATTGTCTTTCCAGAGGGATTTAAAAGTCCTTGCATTCCTTCATCAGGAATCACTAACATGAGGAAAAACAACCAGTAACAAAAGTTCAAAGAAGAATTTGTCTTAACACAGACACACACTAATGTTTTATGTTAGTAAAAATTAACTGTGAGGACTTTATTTTTGGTGAGTTTTAACAAGATTCAAATCTCATGTATTTTAGCTGTCATCAAAATCAGATTCAGATTTGGTTTGTTATGACATAGAAGTCTGCCTGTTCTCTAATTTTTTTCCAAGCCAGTCCTTCTATCTGAAATAAAGAAGCAGACATTGCATTTCAGCTTTGAATTTGCTGTAACTACAACAATCTGTAAGTGCACTTCTCACAGCAACTGTCAGTACAAAGTGTATCTTGCCTTTTGTTGTATAATAGAGGAGGATAAAAAAAAAGAAAAAAAGAAGGGTGGATATATTTGTACACTGAAGTTGAAATAAAAAAGGGAAAGTCAACAGCAATAAAACCATACCCTGTGGAAAAAATGCTGGTCCCTTTCTAGCTGAGCCATATTTTCACTTAGGATGAAAGTGGCCTCACTTCAACATTTGGCCTCTTTGGAATGAGTGGGATTTTTTCCTTCTGCAGCTGCTTTATCTGCCCTCCACTCAATCTGTGCTGAAGATGCCCATGTGAGGAAGAGGGAAGAAGTGTCAGTAATTTGTTAATCAGAATTTGCTTGCAGAGCAGTTTCTTATGCCTGCATTTGCTACAGAGAGCTGTTAAATTTTCTCTTTTACTCCAGGTTTCCAGGACTAACTTGAACAGAAACCAAGTACTGCATGCACCAGTGAACTGCACTATGTCATTAGCAAGCATTGGCTTTCAAGTTGCACAAAATAACCAATTTTTTCTCTCAGAAGAAAGTATGCAACTGGATATTACTTTGAAATAGGAACCACAACAAAAAGCATCCAAGAAAAAAGGAGAAGTCACCATATTAGTACAAACAATTAATAGCTGTATGTGTTCTTTTAGTGCAATGGGAAATACAAACAAAGGGTCATGATTTGTGGGCTTCCACCTACATACAGAATGCCCTTCAGTGCATCAGTCCTCACATCTGTAACTGGGACATCATTTACCACAAGCAGCTATTCACATGATTTAAGAACTATTCACTGCTAGGAACATGTATGTGCTTGTAATAAGCTTGAATGCTCTCCCCATTGGAGGTTCCTCTTTGTATTTTAAACAGTGAATCTATATACAAAGCATAAAAAAAAAAAAAGAAGAAAAAATTACATACCCTTTCTAATCACTCTTGCTCATATACTCATTATTTCCCAGTGATAATTACCAGCTGAAAGCATCAAGAAAGGATTGTGATCATACCTGCGAATGAATTTCAAAAAGCAGGTATTAATTAGAAAGCATGATGGTAAGTCTATTTATACATACTTGCTGGGACTGGACAGTTAGCAATGATGGGAGAGGGAATCATAAACCAATAACCAGCAAGCCTAGTTTCTTTCAGATAGTCAGAATTTTATTGTTACTAAAATGTAAAGATAAGATTCTCAGCTGTTGGAAGTCAATGGAATCGCTGCAATTTACACTAGTCAAGCATACAGATCTATATATACAGTTAAATACACCCTTTCTGAATAACAATAGTAATTTCCCTGCAAACGCTGCAACGTCTGGCAATTAGAGCAAGAGACCATGAGTCAGACCTCCTGAGAGCTATTCTGAGCTGAGCTAGTGCTGCAATCCCCAGCCTGTGAATTTGGGAGGATGGATTTCAGAAGCTCTGAACACCCACGACCCTAACTGAAGCCAAAAAGAGTTTGGGTGTGAGCACCTGTGAGAAAATCAGGTCTTCAGTCACCTACAATTTGTTGCTGTCTGTAAGTCCTATCTCCACTGTTTTCTGCCCCCTGGGGTTCTCAGATTGTCTGATCAGGCATTTTCCATGTAATTCATTCAAACTTAATGACTTATTCTAAGACAACAACAGAAAACGGAACAAATTGCCCAGAGAGGTTGTGGAATCCTCTTCAGTGAGAGCAAAGAACCATCTGGACACAATTCTATACAATGTGTTCTAGATTGAATAAATGAAAGAGTAGACATTACTGCAGGAAGAGTTCCCTTAACAGAAAACAACTATTGTGTCCCTGTGAAGAGGAGCAGGAATTTAGCAAATGCTCATCATTTTTTACCAGAGCTTCAGCACTAAATGCTATTTCAAAAATGGCATTCAAGACTGCGCTCCTTAGAACTGGTTTTGAGAAAGTAATTTCCCCCAAAAAGAGGTTCCATCTAAGCAGTTCTGAGCAAATACATAGAAGGATCTGTTGGAAAATCACTGCATCTTGTCAGTGAGATTCCTCATTGACATTTCAAGGGGCTTAAATCTGTAGTTGGGCTTCATTTCATAAGCAGTAGATAGCAAGCACTGATTTGCTTGGATAATTATGAAACATTTGTCAAGTAGCTGTAAAATGGACTTGTTCAGAGACAGTTTTCTGTGTCTACCTTTGGAGGCTTGCAATGCTGCATCTGGGTCACAAGCTGCTGGGTATCTGGTAGAGGAGGTAATAGTGTGTCTGGCAATTTCAAGAATCTGCTGCAGAAATAATCATAATAAAAAAGTTCTAAACATATTCTGTGACAAAATTTACTCTCTGACCTATTCCCTAATAGCCTAATAACTTTCTGTAAGAGCTTTCTTGTTTAAATTGCTGGCTGACGAATATAGTGCAATTGAAGAAATTCCACAGATGCCTTTGAGGGGAAGCTTTTTCAGCATGTGAAAATGTAGTGAAATCAAGTAAGGGGGGCAGCAAGGCTTCCCAGACTTGATTTCTACCCCAGGCTCTTCCAACAAGTTATTTTCTGTCTAGCTCAGGATATTTATATTTCTCACCTTATGCAGCTTCTGAAGAGAAAATCCATAGCCCTAATGCTCTCAGAGGTACTTTGTGGGGTTTAGAGAATGTCAGTAAAAGTCAGAGATGCTGATAGTGAAAGACAGATCTTGCAGTTTGTATGCACTCAAATCTGGGGCCTGCGCAGCAGCCAGTGTCCAGGGGAAGGCAGTGTGCCAGCACAACCAGGTGTCACCTTCTCATAGGATAAATATTGTGAAAGTGTGAACATGAGCATTAAGTCCATCTTGGCTCACAGGTTTTTGATTTTCAATATCCAGGAGGTTGAAGATAGGTCACTGGAATTTTTATTCTCAGTGGCACCAAATTTCAGCTCAGCCCAATTTTCTGTGACCTCCAGGTGCTTCCAGGGTGCTGTTCTTTTTCCTTTCATCCCCATATGCTGCTGAATTACAGTGGGTTAATAAATTGCCATGTGTCAGCCAAAGCAAAGGTCCTGATTTTCCACACAGTCTTAGCCTGGGGCAAATACGAAGTAATCCAATTTACTCGCTAAAAGTAAAGCTATTTTTTTTTCAAAATTTGCTAGTTTTCTTCATTGTTTACTCCAATTTCCTGGAAAGATTGAGCTCTAAGCATGATTTTGTTTTTACAATGTAAAAGACACAAGTAACAAGAAAAGCTCTTTGCTGCACAGGAGTTTGGGAAAGCCATCTTCCCTTTGCTGTGGAAATGACCAGGGTATTTTCCTATTCCAGGCATCAGGGAAAGGATGATTCAGTATGCCCCTTTCCCTCTCATCTGCTTGGAGACAGTGCACTCCCACCAAAAAAGAAATAAAAAGATTATGTTTAACATGTTTTTTACTTTACTGACGACCAAACCATTATGACTTTGCAGCCCTTAGATCAGAGCAAGTAGTTAGTAAAAGCAAAAAAGAACGATGACAGATTTAGAGAACTATGTGGTATCTGACCTTTCAGTGACATCTTTGTAAAACACTGTCTGGTAAAAATCTCTTGGGGAAAAATCTTCCAGATTAGCTGCTTTGAATCTGGGCTTGTAGTTCAAGTACAAGCATAAAATGTTTCAGACAATGACAGTGGTAGTTGGAGTGTTATCCTGTGCACTGCACTTTCTGTTCTCAGGTTATAGAGAAACAAAAGGAGCAATTCTACATCAGGCAGTCTGGAGGGAGGCTTGAAAAGGTGCTGCAAATGCAGACTTAACTCAGATACAAAGCAAGAGACCATCAATACTTTCTATAGTAATTTCTGAAAAATGATACAAATCCCCAAATACCTACATGGCAGATAGGTCAGTGTCAGGATTGGTTTCACTAATTCTATTTACATGTGTAAGATTAAGAACACCCAGCACACAGCCTGTTCAGTCCCTTTGCTGTATCAAGCTGGACCTCTCTCACCACCTAATTCAGTATCTACATTTCTTCTAGAAACAAAGTTTTGCCAATGAAAGAAATTCTTTAGTTTATATTTAAGGGAAAAATCAAAAGATTGTTACCTTATCCCCATAGCCTGTACACCATGAACAGCTCTACAACAGCAGCTCCCACATTTTTCTACCTTTCTGATCATGAGAGACGTGTCAGCCACACTTAGTAGCACTTATAAGAAAACACAGAGGGATGGATGCAGTCAGCAGCTGCAGGAGTGGAGTTTTAAAAACAGTTGCATCATGTAGTAGATTTTGGCACAAGGGGACATAGGTCCCCTTTGTAATCTTTTTTTAAGCTATAAACCACCTGATGTGCCCACAGCTATTGCTCTGAACAATATCAATATTTAAAGCAGTGCTCACAACTGCAGCCTTGAGCTCTCCCGTTACAGAGACACCTTTCCCTTATTTGCCTGTGAGTTTTAACACAGCTCTCCAAGTTAACTGAGATCCTCACTGGGTAACAACAGCAGCTCTTTTCCTTTCAGTATGTCAAATCTCAACTTTCTTCACATCCCTGCACTCCCCCAGCAGCAGCCCAAGCAGACAGCAGTAATGAGCCAGTCAATTGCACGAAGGTGACCATACCTGTCTGCAAATCCTACCAGCAATTGCCTCCTGGAACTGAAGAACAGCACTTGGTAGAGAGGAAGGAAAAATAAAAAAATCCCCTGAGCTAGTCATGATATGAAGGATGGAGCTGAATGATGAGAGACCCAAAATCATTGAAGGGATTTTCTCCATGCAGTGAGTGGTTATGCAGTTCAACTGCTGCTCATTGTATTGGAAACAGCTGTCATAATATTATGTTCACTTCAAAAGTACATAATAATTAAAACATTTTGGCAATTAGGAAATTCAGCTAGAGGCAGTAAACCAGGTGATCTGCACTGCAATTAGAATTGAAAAAGGTAGTGTTCTTTGCTCCTTTGATGCAAAGCAATTATCAGAAATTACTCAGTACTTTGCTTTCCCAGCTAAAAAGATTGTACAATAAAATTACCTACTGGTGCAGGGGGGTTCTAGCCCCATCAAGGAGGTTATTTTTTTCAAAACTTCAAGGAAGTGGGATTGGCATACTCAGCCAATTTAAGACAGAGGATTTTTCCCGCTGAAGCTAATAAAGCATTATAAATATTCCCCAGAAAGTGATTTTTTTCAGTGGGTGCAAGCTGAAAGTTTGCTGGATTAGAACAGGCACATGTAATTTGCAAAGATACAGCTGGCTGTAAAAGTGAGGAGCAGTACAGAACAAACAGTCTAAGGGGAGTTTGAAAATAATGCTCTAACATGGCTTATCTCTGTCCACTGCAAAATGATTTGCCTGTAACCATTTTTAGAGGTGTGAAATGCAACTGTAAGACAATTTCTAAAACCCAGTGGAAGCAAAGCCTCTGAGACACTGACCAATAACAAGATTTATCTTAAAATCTTTTCCAAACAGTAATTTTTAACTGCTTGATCTCAGAGTATAGGAGTATTAGTGATAACCGAAGCTGCAAAAAATGTTACCTTTATCCTAAAGTTGAATTATAAAATGTTCCTAGACATGAAACTCCCAGAAAATATCAAATTGATGTATTAGACAATGAAAAATAGTAGAAGAATACTTACATTAAAAAATCATTTTAGTAGAAGTCATTTTTAAAGAAAATAAAGCACCTCAAAATGCTGTCTCTATGTCAATATTCTAGAGACTATAGCACGGCTTGTCAGATGGACACAGAAAATTTGAAAAGTCTTCTCAGTATCAGAACTATCATAAGTGCTTTTCAACCAGCTGGGTTGAAAGGTTGTGTTTAAAATGGAATTCCATATCTTTATGAAGATGCATGACCAAACAGACATCAGGATTCCAAAACTGGAGGTGAATGACAAATTGGAAGAAGTTGCTAACATTCAGGACAATGGAATTCAAATTCAGAATTAGCTGGAGATATTAGTTAAAACTTAGCATAAATATTCAAGATGTATGCCTGAGTGGAAATGGAGAAAGTCTATTTAGTCAGAAAAAACCCCAATACAGGGCTTATACAGAAGCCTGAACTGGAGTCAACAAAGTGATGCTGTGCTAGACAAAGGAATCATCATTCTCAGACGCACAAATAAAAAGTAAGTGATGAGCTCCTGGCAGTGCTGCAGAGATTTCAGCAAGAATATGATGCTCTCTTTGGGGTATTGCTACTACAAAAGCTGTAGACCAGCTGGGGGGAGACTGACAGATCTTGTAAGGAGTTCAGCAGCCATAGCTTGTGAGAAAAACCAGAATGATCCTGTGTGTTTGACTCAGGAAACAGCAGAATTCTGAGGCTGGTGGGAAAGAAAAGTTTCTTTAAATCCATAAAGGTTGCTATGGAGATGTGTATGATTGATTTGTTGCCTTTATCCACTTGAAAATGTATTTGTTGTAGAGAAGAAAACCTGGAAGCAAACCCTTGCTAAAAACAGATTCTTCTTTCATTTGGAAGTTTATATGGCAGAAAAGTTGAGATAGAGCAAGCAGAGAAAGAATTATTAAAAGCATTGCAAAGCAGAGAAACATTATTAAAGTTTTTAATCTGCATTCCTCTTATTCCTTTGTATATTTCAGTGAGAATTTTCACTAAAAATCAAAATGTGAAATAAAAATTTAACCCCTGAACTGCCTTTTATCTGTAATAGAGCTCTATGAAGTCAGAATAAAACTAAAATGATTAACCAGAAATCAAAGTATTCATTGGTCAAAAGACTTAGCAGTGTTGCCTGTCACACTAAAAAATAATAATTTCCATCCAGTCTTACTGAAGCAGATAAAAATAGAAAGTGTGAGGGTAGGAGGAGCATAAGGGAATCCAACTTTTGCCTCTAGGTTTTGAAAATAAATGAGAGAAGTAGCTTGTTTCTATTATTAGCTACTCAAGGCTGCCAAAGGCAAAATTTTAGCAGACTTTGTATCAGTGGAAAATCCATTTATAACTTGCTTTGATTTCTGTTCCATTTCCACACTAGGACAAGAAAATGGTAAGCTATAGCTACATCATAAAATAAAAATTTTGTGGGAATTCCTGTAACATATTGCCACCTATTTGAAGATATGTTGTTTTCCTCATTTGGGCTTCTCAGACTTTCAAATACAGTGGAATAAATAGAAAACCATTTCTCCAGCCCATTATTTAAGTGTCTTAAGACACACACAGAGTTGGGGAAGGCAAACTTTAATCTTGCATCCCATTTATGCAAGTAATTGAGGCTTTGCTCTGGCACATTCCACACCCTGGACTGCTCTGATGTTCTCCGTGAAAGTGCTTCAGATGAGAGTGGTTACAGGCATGATACAGGATTGGAACCCAGAGTCAGTCAGGGAGCAGACAGGCAGGATCTACAGGGAGAAAACCTGTTTTGAAGTCCACACCACTGCATTTCTTCCCCTTTTTTTACTTGTATAGGGAAGGAACATTCTTCTGTTTTGTTACACTCTCTAGAATAAATATCTTTTTCTCTAGAAGTATGTCTTTTCAGGGATAATGTTTTTTTCAACAAAATTGTATTTTCTAGTGAAAATAGTTTTTATGCAGAAGTATAAACACACAATTATAATAACATTAGGCTGTAAAAAGCATTTTTATTTTGTCAAAACACTGTGAAAACATCAGTAATTAACCTCACCACATGTCTTCAAAACAGACAAGTACTGTCAGCTCTGTTTAATAGCACAGTGAAAACACAATGTAAGTTTCTTGCTGAAACTTTCACAGTGAAATAGTGGAAGAAACCGGGTTACATATGGAGACTTCTTCTTTTTTCCATTGAGTAACTCACTGGGCAGCGGAGCTTCAAAAGGAAACAGTGTGTTTAACCCTTAGTGACAGCATTCAGGCTCAGCAGTCCCTGCAGTACTCCGCAACAAAAAATCTTTACTTTTGGGGTTGCTGAAAAGTATAAGGCCCCTCTGCCTGGAAAAGTGGGACATAAGAGTGGAGAGGTAGTTGTAGGAAAAGCATGAACAATTCCAACCTGTCATCTTTTGTGTTTAAGCACAGAAGTTCACATTTCCTGTGAGCACCCACCAAACACTGAGCAATGGGTGCATTGTGACAGGAGTTGCAGCTACGTTGGTGGCAAAGAGAAGCTCTCCCACGACCTATTGTGCATGGATGATGTGGCAGTGTTTGAATAAATTATTTATAGGCTATATGATAAACTCGGAGCTTTCTCCAGCATCTGGGCTGAATTCCAGTTCTGCTGTGATGGTTAAGAAGAATTACCTCTGACAGCCCCAGAACCAAACTGCAGGCAGTGATGGGCTAATCCATGTAAGACATGCCCACTGTACAATAACTACTGTAAGCCTCAGGGCTGCACAAGCATCTGCATGGAGGGGGGTGGATGATGAGGAGAATTTTTCCCTTTCTAAAGTTCATTTGAAATAATACAGCTACTTGGTTGAGAGCAAAGATACCTTAAACAGCATATTTGCTGATGATTTGCACAGAATCACCAATACTGTGAAGACCATAACATATTTTCAAAGGTTTTATAAAAACTTTTGTTTCTGTTTTGCAGTAATTTCTGAAATGTGACTTCTACATAGGACAGAAATACCATGCTGGAATGAGCAGCCTAGCTATTTATCCTGTCAGGACCAAACTCAGATCTGAAAAGCCAGTGGCTTCAGAGGAGCTCACTAGAAAGATTTTTGAAGGACATAAACATGAGAACTCTGTGGCTCCTCCCTCAGGTGTAAGGGGCTGAAAAGCAGAGTCTTAAGAGAGATATAAAAATGAGTAGTACACTTACAAGCAATAGCTGTCATAAGAAATCTTCCAGACAAATCTGGTGAAGTTTTAAAATTACTCTGTAATTCTTTGTTTGCTTAACAGTCTTGTCTTGTGTAGAAAATAGTTTTAGTGCAGTGTAATGGAAAAACAAGATCCTTTTAGAAAATAGACTTTATGGGTTTCTTTAACTTTAGCAATATTCTCGATTCACCTGATTTCCACTAGAAGTTTATTTTCTAGCAGGTTCCTCTTGACAGAAAAGGCTTTAATATCAAACCTAAAAAGTAAATAGTCTCAGTAAAAATGGGTCAGCATTTCCAGACAGACTGCTTTTTGTCAGATAACTCTGACATGATTCAATTAAAATTCTGTGCAAGAATGTGACAATTTCAATGAAAGTGTCCTCAGGAAAGGACTGTTCTGTTTGAAGATAATGTTTCTAGTAACAAATCAAAGAGTGAGAGACTTGAGATACAACTGCCAACATTCTACTGTTCAAATTGTTCTCAAATATTGCTGATTAATTTTCAAGACTTGCAATTCTCCTCCCCCCTGACAAAACAAGAATACATATTTCCCCTTTTAGTCACTTTTGGGGAAGCATTTATGTTTTAACAAATAATTTATCATTCCTTGGTTTGGAGAAAGACTGGTTTTATATCTGAGAGAATGGGGCACTCAGTAGGATTACTGTGGATCTGGTTTCCTGGTCTGATTCATGGCAGTGAACCTAAAATTTTCCTTTTAATTTTTTTTCAAAATTTATTTAATTCAGGGGGGAAAAAAATCTGCCTGCTGCCAGCACTGTCAAGGAAGCTGCATGATGAACTGAGGTGCAGCTTACCTGATGCACCAACCAGGAGAAAAGGTGACTTTTTTCTGAATTCCATATCTTTTTTGCTTTTTCATGCCTAAATATCTTTCTAGCCATCTGCCTGTGATGACACCAGTGAATGGACATAAATGAGGAATGACTACTGAGAGTGAGAACTCTTAATGAAGCACTAGCACTCATATAATTAATTTCTGTGACATTAGTTGAGTATCCCTTGCATAACACTAATGAACCAGAGAGAGCTGCTATTCCACAGCTCCATAGCTGAATTTAGCTTCTGAACAGAGTTGGTTTTGCTAGATTGCCTCTGGACTTCTGAGTGATAAAGCACATCAGTGCATATATCTTCCTCAGCTAGGCAATTTTCCCTGCTCCTAGTATCACATGTCACAAAATCTTAGCAGCAGCTATCACTTATGAGATTAAAAGATAGAGTACATATGGATATAACTTCTGCTGACTACAGGAACTTGTATATGGTGTTAAAGCTTCTTGAATTTAATGATTTTGTAGGTGAACAACCCCTACTGGCAGTAACTAAATAATGATACAAATGGCTTTCAATTCTCTGGGAAAAGCTTGCATAGCATTATCTCTTTATCCTACAGACTTTTAAAAGACATCCTGCCACAGCATCCTAATAGAAAGCAGAATAAAGCCTTTTTGTAAAAGACAAAAATGTGTGGAGGTTTTTTTATTTTTTTTTTTTTTGATACCTTCAGTAACAGGCACTAAACACAAGCAGAAAACCATGTCTCTGCAGGATGCATTAGCACAGTATCTGCTTGCTCTCTGACATCCTTGCCAGTCTGCTGCCTGTGAGGCAGGTTGGAGTCACATCTTTAGTGTGAAGGGAGAGAACTGAAGAAGCCATAAGCATAGGAAACCATTTAAGAGCTGAAGCCAAAGGCCTCTTCTCTGGAAAGGTGTGACTCAGAACAACCTTCACACCTCTTAAATTTGGTCAGGCTGTGCCTACACTGTGCCTGGCAAAGAGGTGATTGTTGCTTCCTTCCCTGGAGAGAGGAAGCAGGCAGGGTAGGAGGAGCCCACAGGGAGAGCTTGGGACCACTGACACACAGGGATCCAAAGAGAGGGAATGTTTTATCCTTCTTCCTCAGTGACAGAGGGCAGGAAGCTCTGCAGAGCAGCACTAGCTGTCAGTGTCAGGCACATGCAAACTTCCCTCTCACCCTGGTTGCATAGTGAGCACAAGCTCTGAAGGCCTTGCCCAAGTGTCAAAGCAAAGCTTCAGAGCCAGTGATGCAGGCCGTCATCACTTACACCATACAGATGGTTTTCCTACTCTTCTTCCTGCAGTGTAACTGTTGATGCTGAACCTTTTATCAAGAAGTATTTGCCATTTCAAATTTTATATGTGTGTTGGTCTTACCCTGGGTTTTGAGTGTATGTGGCTCTAACACTGTGATATGTAATCTTTAAGAAACTCTACAGATACATGGACCACTGGGGCCTGTCTGGGCATGAGGTCCATGCTGCATCTCTCAGACTGGTCCTGAATGTCAGCACTTCTTTACTCACCCAGGTCTGAGAAATAGCTTTACCTTAAAACATTTTTTTAGTTTAAAATTACTTGAGAAATACAAGGACACTGCTTCTTCTATTTTATTATTCACTTCTCTATAAGATTTTTTCTGTATTTTCTTAGTCTATAGCATGATACATGTATTGCACCTTCACAAAGCTACATCATCTGAGTTTTTTTAGCAGCAAGGCCTTAGTGGCAATATCAAGTTTTTTCCAGAGTATATGCTTATGTGGGTTTAACAGATGTCAGGGCCAGGAAAGCAAATCACAATCTGCAAATCTGACCTCCTCCTGACACAGGCTGTTGGATTGCTCTTTATTATGCCCACTTCACATCCACTAGCTGTCCTTGAGCTAGAATATATCTTTGAGAGAAAAATCAAACATTCCTATATACATTTTCAGTGGTGCAGAATGTATTACCTGCCTGGATACATTGCTACAGTGACTGAATGAATCTGTTAATCCCACTTTTGCTCTTGCCTGAATCTTCCTTGTTACACTGTAGAGGAAGAAGATATTCCTTGCTTTTGGATGAAGCACAACAAGAAAGAAAAGTAATAGAAATCCCAAATTGCTACTGATTTTGATCTCTTCCCCAAGTATATAGATTGTAAACAACTCACCCATAACTTGTTTTTTGTGATCAAAATAGATTAAACTCTCAAAGACATGTATCTAACTCATTATTTTTCTCAATCTTTTCTGAACCTTCTCCAGACGATAAAATTCCCATTTTAAAGGACAGGTTTAAGATGTGGTACTCCAATACCAGGCACTTCAGTGCTGATTACAAGAGAGAATGTAAATCCTCCTACTCTGTACTTTCTCAGTTGCATATTTAAAAATGATGGTAACCATTTTGACCACTCTTGTTACATTGGGAACTATCATTCCCTACCACAAACCTCAAATCTTTATCAGTGTTTTCTATAATAAGATCTTTTCTTCTGCAATTATGTTTTGTATCCTGCTTTTATGACATGCATGATTTTATAATTAGACATTCTAAGAAATTCTTTTAAGGTTATGACAGAGGATTAACTTATTTAAATATGAGAAAAAAATTTACATGTGCTCAGCTATGAGCCAAGCCCTATGGGATCACAGTAGAGACAGCAGCTCAGCAAGATTTCCTGTTTCTAATAATATTTTAGAACTACTATTTAAGCAGTTTTGGTTCATTTACAGTCTAGTCTGTTGATTTCATGTGATTTCAATTATTAATCAGGAAGTCATCAGATACCCAGGTAAAAGTTTTCCTTCTACCTGGGTGTGTACATCAACAGTTTTGATTTTGCTAACTTCATAGTGTTGTCCAAACATATTCAGTCAGTTTGAATATTTTCTTCTATAAACTCTTTTAATTTCTTTATTAATCAGGATCCTTTACTAGACATTCCATTGATTTACTATTATTCCATTGATTCCTATCAGACTGAGGAGATCTATAATTATTATGTCACACCTCCTCTTTTTCAATAGTTGCACAATGTCATCTCACTGCCCACCACTGCTGAAAATACTTCTGTGCTGTAAGGGCTGCTGAAAACCCCTGGCAATGGTGATGACACTGGATCAACACTGGGAAACAACAGAAGTAATGGCCATGCATGAGGAAATGGGAGATACAGTAAAGTTTGGAAAACTCTTTACCACATTTTGACAGTTTTTCTATGACTCCCTAATGTTTTCTGTTAATTTCTGTGTTATACCTTTTCTTTTTCTTTCTTTCTTTCTTTCTTTCTTTCTTTCTTTCTTTCTTTCTTTCTTTCTTTCTTTCTTTCTCTTGGTAAGGCAATGGTACAATTTTGCTGTCCCAACATAATGTTATCCTTTTTTACTTTCTTTTTTTTGTTTTAATTTAGAAAAAAGATCTTTTGTAGGGTCTTCATTCTAGAGCCTATATTCCATTGGATTCTTTTCCTCTCTGTTTGCTGCATCAATTTCTATGTTCTTTCTATTTTCTTCTCTTCTTTGGCGGTTTTATACAAAAGTCTGTCTGTCTCTGATCCCTTTATTTTCTTCTTCACATTCCGTGCTTTGTTGCCTTGTTCAGTCATTCATTATCCTTGCAAATAAACAGCTCATTCTGAGGCTTCTATTCAAGGAAAGCTAATAAGTTCATTGTCTGATTCTTTCCTTTCCTCATCATTATAATTCTTAGTACATTTTCATGGTTTTTTCACCCCTTTTCAATAATTCTTTACACATTACCTTTCTCTGAGACACTGGTTTGACCAGTGCTGGTTTTGAAGAGACCCATCAGGATCACTGAGTCCAACAACTGGCCCTGCACAGGACACCCCAAGAAAATCCTGCCATGTGTCTGAGAGAATTATCCAAACATTTACTGAACTCTGAACTCACAGGGCACCCCAAGAAAATCCTGCCATGTGTCTGAGAGAATTGTCCAAACATTTACTGAACTCTCAACTCACCCTTGGTGCTGTGATCACCTCCCTGGGGAGCCTGTTCCAGCATCCAACCACCCTCTGGGTGAAGAACCTTTCCTTGATATCCAACCCAAACCACCTCCAACTCAGCTTGATGCTGTTTCTGAGTCATGTCACAGATCAGGAGAGTGAAGAGGTCAGTTCCTGCCTCTTCTCTTCTCTTCTCTTCTCTTCTCCTCACGAGGACATTGCAGGCCGTGATGAGGCCTCCCCTCCGTCTGCTCCAGGCTGAATACACCAAGTGACCTCCCCAGCCCCTCATACGACTTCCCCTGCAGGCCCTGCAGTATCCTCATGCTCTCCTCTGGACACTCTCTAACAGTTTTATGTCTTTCTTATATTGTGGCACCTGGAACTGCCCCAGCACTCGAGGTGAGGCTGACCCAGCCCAGAGCAGAGCAGGACAATCCCCTCCCTTGCCCAGAAGGCCATGCTGTGCTATATCTGTTGCAATAATTTGAAGACTTAGTGTCCTGGGTTGTAAGATATGTGTGTATTCTATTTGCCATCTGTAAAGGTGGGGCAGTTATCTTCTGTTAATTTGGCAGTTTTCTTTATCTCTTCCGCAACCAATCCTCCTTCCAGGGAAATATCTCCTGTTAATGGGCCACTGAATGTCACTGCATGGCTGATAAAATGACATCACCCCATTGGGAGATGCTCCACCCAGGGGGAGGAGCCAAGAATTCCTTCCTGGATATAATCTGAGATTTGGAACAAGCAGCTGCAAGCCACAAGCATCCTTTTCCCACTGGATTCCCAGAGGAAGACCAGGCCCATCTGCACACCACTGGACCTTCAGAGGAAAGCTCCACCCTTCTCCAGGATCACTGTTCCAACAGAACCACATCTGTCACTGCAGGACTGCAGCCATCATTTAATGGGACTGCTACCAGTGCCCTGACACACAGGGTGTCAGGTCATATTCTGACTCTCTCAGTGTTTTTCTTTGTTTGTGCTATTGCATTTGTATTTTTAGTTTTCCTAGTGAAGAACTGTTATTCCTATTCCCATATCTTTGCCTGAGAGCCTTTTAATTTCAAAAATTATAATTCAGAGGGGAGGGGGGGTTTACATTTTCCATTTCAGGGGAGGCTCCTGCCTTCCTTAAGCAGACACCTTTTTCAGACCAAGACACTTAGTCATTTGAACCTATTGGTTTATTGCTTTATTTTATTTGTGCTAGAAATGTGGTTATTATATGATTCACCTCTAAGTGCCTTAAATAAATTCAGATATTATCTGAGGAATATGGTGAATTATGTTTCTATCTACTCACTCATAATAAAATACATTAAAAGATGGACAGACTGTCTTCATCCCATCAAGCTGAAGAGAGATTCATGTGCTCTGGGAGCACACCTAATCTTAATAAGTAATCTCCAGCTCAAGTGAGGGTTCTCATAGTCTTGGGTAAGTGCTCTGGGAGTCACATAGGTCTCTTTGAAGATTAATCCCCACAAGAGATACTGAAAGCAAATCACCTAGTGCTGAGGCCATGGCTGCAAGGACAACAGCCCAGTGAGATGCTTGTTTTTTCAGACTCTGCTCATAGTCAATTTTAGTAATGTTCTTCCTGTTAAAATTACCATGTCAAGTAACTTGAAATGCCAACCTGAATCGTTAGTCCTGCCTGCAAAATCAGTCAGATTTGTTTTCTGCACACTTGTGGGTGCACAGATCTGGTGTCATCACCTCCTTCTGCTCCACCATGGCACTGAAAAGCCGTACTGTCATTGTACACCCACAGGAAAAGTGGCAGCCAGATAAACATATGCCCTGTTCTCTGCTATTGTTTATGTAAAGTGAATCTGCTGGCAAAATGGGAAAAAGCTATTTGCTCCACTGTCTAATCAGGAAACTGCTCTTTTAATGAATGTATTGTTCAGATCAGAGTGCTTCTATTGAAGTGAATTTGCTATCCCCACTAACACTGTCGCTCATCATGCAAGTCAAATGGTGTTTTCCTTAACCTCTTCCAGTTATAAAATACCAGTACTTGACTGTCTCCATCTCTCTGGGTGCCTCCCAGTGAACCCTGGCAAGCCCTGGGTCGGCAGACAACGGGGGGGCAGCCCCGAAGTGATCGACAGAGGGGGGACGCTCTCTGGTCCCCTGAGGGTACTGAGGGCAGCTAGGCTGGTCGCCTTTGCAGCAGAAGAGACGCTGGAGAAATCGGTAGAGGGTAAAAGGCCAACTCTGAGTAGGGGGCCAGTCCAAGGTTTATTCGGAGCTCCACAGGGGGCCCCACACCTCAGTGGGCACTGTGCTCAGAATAAAACAAAAGGAATCTCAAGGTTGCATTTAAAGGGGGAGAGGAAACCGAAGGTAGATACATTTGCTGACCAATAAAGGCCCTCCAGGGATGCAACCTTACGGATGGACATTTGGGTAGCATATAAAATATTACTTGAGGGCCTGACCCCTGGCCTCGGTCTAATCACTCAACGACTTGGACCAAAAGTTCTAGATAGAGGGGATAGGATGCTGAGTGACTGACAGAGAGCCAGGGCGGGGATTTGGGGATGATCTCAACACAGGAGAATGGTTACACAGGTAAAGGGAGGGGGTACAAAAAGAGGTACACCATTTGGGGAGAATAAGGGGATACAGAACCAAAACTATTACAAAGTCTTACAAAGTATAAAAGCACACTACAACACTTGTCAAATGCAAAGATAAATTACCTTGTCTTTCCTCTACTCTTATTTATAGACTAAGGCAGTGAGTTATTGTAGCACTGAGGACCACCAGCTCTATGTTGCACATCAGTGTCATATTTCTGTGTGGCAGGTTAAATTAGGTGGAAATAAAGTAAAATGCCAATTTGCTTCAAAATTCTTAAGAATGAGATATCTCATGTAAAGAAAAGTTTGGAGTACCTGGAAGGACAGAAATCTCTAATGGGATGGAGATTCCCAGCCTGTGTTTAGGTGTTTCAATAAATAGGATAAATCAGCCTGGAGCTGCGTCTGTCCATTCATTATAATCAAGATTTAGACTTGATTGCTGAGCAACACTTACTTTTGGTGCAGCAGAGATTAAGTGGGGCAGACACTTACCCAACTTTGTAACTCTCACAGTCTCTTTGAACAGAGGCACAAGCAGACAAATATTCCCATGGGTGCTACTCTGCTCCTACACAGATAATTGAGGGATGGAAATGGTCAAGTGAAAGGAAAGAACTGCAGCAGCCAAAACACTATTTCACTTTTAGGAAATACTCTCCATTGCCACTGCAAAAAGAAAAAAAAAAAGTTTTGATTCAAAGTCTGTGAAGTTCTTGAGTGTGTTTTTAATTTAATTTAGTGAATTTCAGAACAGTCTCAATGGTGGTTTTCATGCAGCAAATAAAGAACACGAGCTCCTCAATATATAGTGGATTTGCACACTCTCCTGTACAGTATTAAGAACCTTCCATTCTGAATAAAACATAATTTAAATTTTCATCTTTCTAGCAGGATGAAAATATGTATCATCCTTCTTACATTTGTAGGTTGGGACATTCTTGGAAAAGGCACAAGTCTCTTTAAATATTTAACAAGCTCTTGAAACACATTATGTGATGCTGTAAATTAATATTTATTTTAAATCCCTTTCCTATGGAAGGGGAAACCTACCAGAAATTCAGAAAACACTGACAGATCACACAGCAAAGCACTACTCCATCAAAGAATTCATTAAGGCCAAACAGAGAAACTATCACAGGAACTGCAGCCTCCAGCTTCAAAGCCAACATAGATGTGCAAAAAGAGTAAAGTATGTGGGAACAAGCTCTGAGCTGCCTAAAAGCAAGGTGGGTGGAACAAACCCACCATGCAGCTACAGAAATGTGAGATAAGGCTAGTGGGTGATGAAGAGCTTTCAGGTCATTGAATGATTGCTTGTGCTTAAACTCCTGCCATGGGAAATCACTTGGCAAGAGTTACCACAGACATTTGTAATCACATACACACATTGTAATCACATTTGGTAGCCTGGTTAGGTGTTGCAGAATGGATAAAACCTGATGGGGAAATGTTTGTTTTGGCTTAGTCCCATGATAATGGTATAGATGTGCTTTCATTCTTCATTTGAGGAGATTTGTCAAAGGCATTTCCTTCTGTGGGCTGACAGAACCCTTACATGCCATTGGTTCCCTTTGACTCCAATGGAAATATGCCATGGAGTGGTTAAACACCCATGCACAGGTCCCCATACTTACTCCGATGTCTCACTTCCAGCTGCTGCTCTTGCCCAATAACATTCCCTGGTGGAAAGATGCTGCCTTCAAGCTCCTGCATTACAGATGAATGGCAAGACAAGACCCTACAGAGACGGTCTCCTTGTTGTCAACCAAATGTCTCACATGAGTAAAACACTTTCAAACACACCAAAACCACTTCCTGGAGAGATGCTGAGGTCAGACCATGGCTTGAAAGGCCCCTTGCATGGGATAGAAATACAGTGAAGGACAGAGACTAGGATTGCAGTTTATTATATCCAGGCTGAATGTCTGATATGAACTTTTATAAAGTCTGTTTCTCAGTCCACTATCCAGCCTTTGAGCTAGTGAAAATTTCTGGGTGAAAATTTTGTCAGAGCCAGCAGGTTTCAAAGAAAAATGTCTCATTTTTGAAAAGCTTTAGCAATTAGGCCTTCACAGACAAATAAAAGTAGAGTCTGTATTCAGTCCTGATGCCATGAAAGACTGCACCTACATGACTGATAAGTAATGAAATTAATGCAGCTCTGAAATGCAGAAGAACCTTGCAGGAAAAGAAAAGGAAAAGATAGAGATACAAGCACAGAAGATAGTTTTAGTATCTGCAAGAACTATCTATTTAGAACACCAGAAAATTAAAGCCAGAAACAACAGCTGACTTGAAACTTAAATTTCAGACCTTGACACTTTGCTTTATTCTGCTGCCTCTAAATTAAGTGTCAGGATTAACTATCCATTCAAAGGAGACGATGTTTTGTAATAATTATGTCTCCAGCTGCCCTGGGTGTGTTAGAAGAAGAGCTAACTGGCCATCAGAGTTTATGCTTTATCCAGATATTACTCACTACAGCTTTCAAATCTTATGCCTTTGTCACTTGTTTTGGGCCTGCCATATATATCAGAAGTAGCTGAAAGCAAAATATCTCCAAATCCCTAAATTGGTGGTTTTGTTCCCTCTAAATTTGGATCTGGAGCCAATGGCTTTATGGAAATAACCCCTTTGACTTTTAGACCAGGAATGGATGATATCCATCTCAACTCATCTCAGAGGAATTATATAGGGGGAATTCTTGCTATTGCTGAAAACCAAGTAATTGTAGGAGTTTCTCCTAAATTAGATTGAGACCTTTCAAAAGTGGACTGTACTGAACCAAACATTTAAAAAAGGGAGAGAAGGCAAATAGGGAATGACAATGATGTACATCTGTATTAGAGAACCTATCATGATCCAGAGAATCCATTTTGTGCATTATATTATACGCCAAGTCTACTCAGAGTGCTGTTCCTGAGTGTGGAAAACACAGAATGTTTTTAAAATACTGCACAACTTCCAGGTTCATGACACCTGCCGATGCCACAGGGTATTCATCAGAAGCACGGGAAATCACATCCATCTTTCATATTTTTGTTTTATTTCTTGTTTTCCTCTGTTTTGTAATGCGAAGTGTGGTCCGAAGGAAGTGTAGGAGAGAGCAAGGTAAATCTGGATCACTCCAAAGGGATGTACAAGTACTGGAGTACTTCAGGGTATGGATAAGTATCAGGAAGGAGAACGTAATCCCTCCACTGCTTCTTTTAGCTTTAGCAAATCTGACAATATCAGCTGTGAGGCTTCTTTGCATGGCAGTGATAGTTTAAGGACATGAATACTTCCCGTAAAACTTGGAGGTCATTCCAAGGCCTTTCTTCAGACATTATGGACCTGATTTAAACCACATTTAATGCTATGATGAGTTTGTTGTTTATATTAGCCATTCTGAAAGAAAAAAAAAAAAAGGAGAAAGATAATCTCTGTGACTAAACCATGTCCCAAATAGTATTTGTAAGAGTAATGACATCAATGTTTTCCTGACTCATCTCAGATAAATGGGCTGCTGCAGAGAAGAGTCTGTGCTGCACCCCAACCAGTCAAGCGTCATCTGCAGTGATTCAGACTTCAGATAATTAGCTTGGTGTAATTATTTCAGGAATTCCCACACTGGGGCTATTAAAGATGACAAGTTAAGTACCTGAGCCTGACAGGCAGGATCACCAGAATCTGCAATCCTCCAACAGCACATGTAACTCTGTATTAAGAAACCTCAGCTACAGAGCACTCAGCACCAGGCTGGGATGGAAGCACTCTCACTGCTCCCGCTATTATCCTGCCCTGGAATTCTTTTTCAAGCACTTGCATGAACAATATGGAAAGGAAAGTTATAAAATATTCTGCCTGTGCCAGTACTCTAGCTTTTGTAGCAGAATTCAAGCCATGTGGAGCTCAGTGTTCAGTCTCATGAATAAGTCTTCATAATAACATTTTCTGAGCCTCTCGAATGTACTTAGTGCATGTTTAAGAGGAAGGGACTCAGGAAGGAGAGGAAATGTCTATTTCCACCACTGTCAGATTGTTCACACCTCATGACATTTATATCAAGTTTCAAGAACAGATCACAAACCTCCAATGGGTGAATATATTTGAAATTATGTGAGGCTAAGATTCATCTTTGAAAATAATTTTAACTTTAAAATATTGCATGTTCTGCCTGAATTTAAAGGGAAAAAATATTTTTCATCTTGCTTTGTCTGAGTTTATTCATAGGCAAAAAGGAGAGATAATTCTTATATTCTTCCTCAACCCAAGGGTATCTAAGCTGCAAAGAAAATGAGGCCATTGAGAGTTAAGCTCTTAGGCTACAAAGGAATTCTAAAAATTTGTAACATAGATTTAAGCTTATGGTTTTCAAGCCTATCGGTATTTACTGAATGGAAAAGCTATGTAGTGCTAAATGGTAATTTACCTTTTTTTTTTTTTCCACTTTGTGAATGATGTTTTCTGTCTACTAGACTATCATGAAAACAGAGCATCTGTGATTCTGAGGACAGCTAACTGTTGTTGTGTTCTGTCCTATGAGAGAGAGCCCTAAAACCCAGAATTCAGAGGAGCCTTGGGGAGAGATGGAGTTGCAGCCTCTGCAGCCTTCAGGCTGGCAAAATTTTTTTGTGTTTATCTAAAGAAAGATGCAGGAGGTGTATGGGAAATATAAAATAAAAAGTTTTGTGTAAGATTAGAAAGATAAAATTTGATCTCACCCAACTGATCAGAAAAAGCAATTAAGGGGCCTTTGCCCTGCACAAAGACAGAAAGCTGATACACAGAAACATGTGTAATATGTATTTAAAAAGAAGACGTTAAAGACCTCTCAGATAAAACACCAAGAAATATTTCTTTTGCATTCTGAGTCAAAGGGAAGGTACAGTTTTCAAGGAGAAGGTGGGCTCATCTCCTGCAAGGTTAGAATATTACAAGATTACTTTCTACAAATATTTTCCATATTTACTGAGGATAAAAGAATTCCACTTTCATGATGTAGCTGAAGGTTCTCTAAAGTGGGGTGGATCTGAGGAACACTTGGTGACACAAAGAAAGTTTTTCCTGAATTCAGGTATGGCTAAGGTCACCTGTGGCGGGTGCACAACACTTTGCAGACAAGAGTTCCTTCAACACAGTTCTTGGCTGTGCTTCTAATACCTGCTCCTTGACACCCAAATCAGGATTCACAGGGGACTGTTTGAAGGGTAAGGAGAGCATGGAGAAATGCCTTTGTGGCTGTTGAGAATAAGGGGAAAATAACAAATGTCTTAGCACTATTCCAAGGAAAATTTTCTGTATGGTTGGTTCAGCAAGGTAGCAAAAGAATAGCTGAGGTACCCACCTAAAATCCTACAACTGTATGTAGGGGAACAGCTAATTATCTGCCGTGGTCTCCATTGATGAACAGTAGCAGTCCATCCAGACACCTTTTACAGAAATAAAATTCATTATCTAGCCAAGGAGTCCTTTGGCCCTCCAGGGTATGAGAGCTTACTGATGTGTCTAAATGAGATAAAAAACCTTCTAATCTAGAGCATAGGAAGGGATGATGGCACAGGGTTCAGACTGAGAATAACAGGCTGGAGCCCAAATAGTCATATAGATTTGCTTGTGAAATCTTCTAGTGACTACAGGAAAACATCCAGAAAGTGATATTTCATCAACAGGAGACAGTGTTGTTCAATATTTTTTTCCAGGCTGACTTTTATCCAGGACATTTCTCCTGAGCCTTCCAGAGATTTGTTGGAGAAAATACAAAAAAAAAAAAAAAAAAAAAAAAAAAAAAAAAAATCTGACTATAAATATTCATCAGTCTGTTATCAGTTTAATATGCTTAAAATCTTCATGGAGTACTTAGAGGAGGACAGCTACTGTGCTGGAGTGTTTTTAAGAAAAAAAAATGTTGAAACTCAGGAAGATGAATAATGCCATGACATTTCTGTGGCTAAATAAATGATCTGGAGGGGGTATGCTTTTATTTTTCTGCTCAGATACTTAAAGTCAGCTTCTCCTAAATGAAGCTTTCACTAGATTTTTTTTTTCCCAAAGTCTGTGAAAAAATAAAACCAATTATGTGTTTGAGTACTTTGTAATCTACAGGTGGAAGAAAAAGTTGGAAGAAACTAATTTCATTAACTGTTCTAAATTAATCTTTATTTTCCTCCCAATGGGCTGATTCTTCTTTAATAGTTTTTTGGCCAAATGTTCATACTGTGACTCAAGACTAGAAGAGATTTATCAAGAGATGCAGAAACTTCAGGAGACAATCATCTAAAGCGGAAACAAGAATAAGAAAGAAAAGAAATTATATGGCTTGTAATATTTTGGAAACTTCTTCAGGATAGATACACCTACAAACATGAACAGAGTGAAATTAAGTTTTCCTCTGCTTGTGCTTTTCCTTGCTCCTATTTTGTGCCTTATTTTTTCTAGTCATTATTTTAAGTTCTGTTTTCTGTCAGTTTGTAAATGTAGGTATTAACATTTCCAGTCCTTTGGATTTCTGAGATGTTCAGAGGAGGCTGAACTGAGCTTGAACTTTGGTTAACTTTTTTCAGATACAAGAAGTTCCAAAGCTGTGTGGGGTAGTGGTAATACAGTGATTGCATCTGCCAAAGTCCTTCAATCTGCCCTCTTAGAAAGCCTGTGTGCATCCTGGCCTTAAGGTGTTTATTCATTGAGGGGAAAATATTATTACCATGACCAGAACATTGTGTTTCACTCTTATATTTGGTTTTTTTCTGGGTTTTTTGTTTGTTTTGGTTTTTTGGTTTTTTTTTTCTCTCCTTAGACATTTTATGTCACTTCATTAGATGTTTTAAACAAATTACTGCTGGGAAGTAAAAAGGGAAAAGCCCAGCCACCTTCAGCTCCTCTAGATACCCTCTTGGTTCAGAGAGCAAAATTTCTATCTTCCAACTCCCCAAGGTAAATGAGGCAAATCTAGGACAAGTCATGAATGAGCAAGTGAGCAGAAGCTGATTTTTTTTTTTTTTTTTTTTGGGGGGGGGGGGGGGTTTGGGGTTTTTTTTGTTTTTCCTAACAAAATAGCCACTATATCAAGTTTATCTCCGGCATCAATCAGGGTATTTTTTGTAGCCTGACATGAAGTAAAAATTTTGGATCATACATTTTAAACAAAATTGTATTTGATTTATACTTAATGTGTAGTGGGCTTCTAAAAAGTGCAAGGAACAATGTTTGTGGAAATGAGTTTCATCACCCTAATCATGCAAATGAGTTTCGACTCTTGGGGAAAAAAACAAAACAAAAAAACCCCAAAACTCTTTAAGAAGAAGCTTCATCATTCCTTTCATTCACATTTGCTTTTTTATCTCACTAAAGCTGCTCAGGTTACTGAAGCAAAGCAGAACTTCTGATTAGCAAATCCAAATTATTACCAAAATAATAAAAATTAAATCATTAAAGTATACCTTCGGCACAGAGTTTATCTTGCTTTATTTAAAACATATATCATAAAGTGACAGTGACAGTAGTGCCTGATTGGTCATGACATGAAGCTCCCAGCTACACAAAATATTTTGGTAGGCTGGCTGGCTCCCTCTGATTAGACCTGACAGATTATTAGAATAGTAGCACTTGATGAACGATGAGAATAGGAACTGACACACAATTTCAGTATTCAGTATTGGTTCCTTCAGTAAAGAACATCACTATCTCTTGATGCTTGATTTTATTGGTATTTTTTTCTCTTTTTAAGCATCTTTTTTTCTTCTTTCTTTTTGGTTTTAGTGGGGGGTTTTGTTTGTTTAGTGGGTTTTGGGTGTTTTTTTTTTGTTTTGTTGGGTTTTTTTTGTTTTTTTTGGGTTTTTTTTTGTTGGTTGGTTGGTTGGTTGGTTTTGGTTTTTTGGGATGGTTTGGTTTGCTTTGCTTTGCTCCTTGGTGCTCTCTCTTAGCAAGCTAACAGCTGAAAAGGTAATATCTCAATCATGAGTATCACTATGAGATGTAGAGGAGCACTGAACCCCATCCCATTTTCTGTGCTTCACCTATCAGGTTCATTTTGTATCTACTGCAAAGAACAAAAATAGCTGAAATGCAAAAGGAGATTAATAACAATGACAGCAGAGACTTATTTTGTTGCATGTGAGAACACTGGGAGGTCTGACAGGTATTAAGACTTCATTTCCACTCACTGGTAAGGAAATAGATGAATGGAGCCTTTGGAATAAATGATACATTTTTAAAGGAGTGAGAAAATGTCAAGTAGAGCGGTGTGAGTGTATCCTTTATGCTCTAACCAGCCTTTTTTCATTTATGCAACATATAGCACAATCCCCTTAGCAATTAGGGGAATGCTAGCTCTGTGGAATGATGACACTGATTACAGGGCACTGAAGAAGTTGTATCTGTGCACCTTCCACATTGTTCAACTTCCATCCCTTGCAGACTGCTTATGGATTTTTCTTCCCAGCACTTCCTCTCACAGGGCCAACTCCAAGTTTGTTCCAAGTGATACACTTTCCTATGGAGTAGGCTGATGGTGATCATTACCATAAAAATGGCTTCACACTTCCTATCATCATTCCTATTTCCTTCCTTAACCACAGCTTATCTGCTAAAGGGAAGTGAAATACTCTTTTACATAGCAAAGGGTCAAGCAGTGTGTAGAAGGAAATTGAGTGTTAAAAGGCAGTGGTTATACCATAAAACATAGAGTCAAATGGATTCAGGTTAAGACATGATGCATTCCATTTTAAGTAGTGAATTTCCCGCTGCAGTGAAACTTTTCTGATGTGCTTTTACATGCTGCGTTTCTCTGTGTAGGATGATATGCTCTGGTTGGGCATATTTAAATTTTTATCTTATAGCTACAATAATTGAAATGCTAAATCATTGGAGATAAATGCTTTCTATCTTCCTCTCTTTTTTAAAGAGTAGCACTTAACTTTGGCTTTACAGATTCCCAAGTGCAACCATGGCTGCAAAAGTAGGAAATGCACAAAGAAAATGCATGAGTGGCATAAACATTCTGTGATCTGACATATTCATGCATAGTGCACTTATCAATAATAAAACAAATGTGAGGCAAAGAGTGGATTAGGTGACTTCCCTAACCAATTTTATATAATTTGAAAACTGCACACTATCAAAATCTGTACTGTGCACCACAAGACTGTATCTTTTGTACACAAGTATTTTGTCTGTAGGGTTTCTATGGCTCACTGTTGAGCGGAAGCTCTTCTTCTCCCATCTTTACCACACCTTAAGAAGGAGCTCCAGGGCAAAAATGAGGTATAATAGATTAGAACACTGAGAAAACCTCTCACTGTATTTAATTTCATTTCCAGTTTTGGGCAGTGCTCCCCTATGTTAAAATGGTCCTTTGGCTTAAACTGGCCCCAAATATGTTTTAGGAAGCCAAAGCACAAACATCATAATTAATGATCCATGGTTACATATAAACCGGTTCCCTGTTCAAGTGGGGGCAAAATGGCAGAACCACCACTTAAAAGCAGTCTGTGACAGATGTGGAGATTTGTGCCCTGCAGTGCTCAGAGGTCTCAGCAGATCTTTTTTGAAACCCTTAACATTCTACCATTCCTTCACACATGCTAAGTGCTGTCGCACAAAAAGGAGGGATTTTTCTATGTCTCTGTGAGGGGACATGCTGCTGCCACCTCTCTCAGTGCCCATCCTTCCTCCCTCTTATCAGAAGTGAGGAGAGTTGGGCACAAGACAGAGCTGCAGAGTGATGTACATCACTTCGGGAGTGTGCTGGGGGCATCAGCACAACCTGCTGTCTGTTGATTTGGTTCCTTGATTGTGCATGGCTGCTGTCACCTGAGAGTTTAAACTCTCTGCAAGGTCTATGGGAGATTCAGAGGAGGTAGACACCCCTAAAATTACTGTATGTACTCAGAAGTTCTGGGTTGTTATCATTAAATAGTAAAAATAAAGAGAAAAAAGTGGGAAATTGTGAGCTCTGATTTTCAAGATATGGAAAGTCACTCTATGTTAATATTCCCATCAGCATAATAACATATTGGCTCAGTGATGTTACAGTGATTAGTTAATATCTGAGCAGTCTTCAAATTTGTAAATCCTTATTCATCACTCTGTTTCAGCAGTTTTATGAGTTGGTCCTAAAAATCATTGCCAAGTGCTATAAAAGTGATCGATATCACTATTAAAGCATCAATATTCTTCCTGCAATCACTCACAAAGGATGAATACCCAGAAAAATTTTAGAATCAAAATAGTAATAGGGTGGATAAATTATTCAGAGATGTTGACAATGATGTTGTCCTGTTAATTAATAAGATATTTCTAGGGACTTCCAGTTGTCTCCCTGAGTAAGCTCCATTTTCAGCTAATGCTAAAAGCTCGTTATGGAATGTTTGATCTTTTGGAATGTGCCATTAAAATATTCCAGTTTTTATAGATGATATATGTGGTAGCAGGCGGTGTCCCAACTGGAGAGTGATTGGCATCTGACTCCATGATACAGAAGGCTTGCAAGACACTTTATTATCAAGTGTAGTGTTAAGAAATTTACAGTTCTTATAGGAACAGTAGTGGACCTAAGACGTGATTGGTCTTAAGGTGAAAACCTCTAACACTATTGGTGTGCTGTGAACAGAGTTCTCTGAAGGTATATGTCTATAAACAGCATGAACAGAAAGAGAGATAATAATTGCTTTTATTCTACTTCGCTTAAGTTTCCCAGGCCTGAAGCCTGGGAGAATTCTCTTCAACTGAACTGAGAATCTCCACAGATACATATTTATCCTTGGAAAAAAAAAATTAGAAATTTATTTTTATGCTTTTTTTAAAATTTATTTTAAGCGAAGTCTGAGGCTGAGAAAAGAAAGACAAGGATGAAGCAAATTCATATAATGTTCAATGTAAATCATCTGTCACGACTCCTTATAACCCCAGACAAATCTTTGAGGTGCTACTACAGTTTCAGATCTGGATTACTCCAATTAAAATTCCTACTGTTTAAAAGGAGACTAAGGAGACCAAAATTGGATGGATGTGTCCATGTCACTTGCAGTGGGACAAGGACACAACACACATTACCGAGTGCCTTGTCCAGAGAATTGAGGAAGGAGTGCACTTGGAGCCTGCAGCATTTATTTTCTTCAAGCTTAATGAAGCCTTCTGTCGTATTGCATTTTATTTAAATGGTATGCCCTGTTTCACCCCTCCGAAATGTATGGTATATTCTAAGCCTGTGGTCCTGCCCTGAACCATCATATATCTGTAATCCCATCGGCACAAGTCTGATTCCGTGCCCACTTCAATCTCCCTCTTAAGCTGTGCTATGAAATCAGTCGCTCTCTTAGCCCTTGCTCTCTCTCAGCCTCTTCCCCTCCTCTTGCCCCTTCCCTCCCCTAGGCTCCTCCTCCTTCCCCCTTCCCCCCTTCCCCCTCAGTAACCACCATGCTGTTCCCGGGGGTGGGACCCCAAATAAACCTTCATCTGATCAGCACCCTCAGAAGCCGTATGGAGTCTCCTTGCCTGCCTGCTGCTGCCAGCCAGCTCACAGCCTAGGGGGCTCCCCGAAGTGCGCCCTCCGTAAAACGAACTACAACAGCCTTCTGCAACCAACAAAAAACCAACTCATTTTCTTAAGAGACCCTGCCTCTGGATGGTGTGCAGGGACATGTCTGGAGAAAATTTTGCTCCTGTTAGAAACAAGCAGTTCTCCAGACAAGAAATCTAATTTTGACTCTGACTCCTGCAATTTTAGCACACAGTTACAGGAGACATGGAGAAGAAGGAGCAGGAAAGGATAGGCTTCTAACGCAAGCCTATACACAACAGCAATAACCAACTTCTCAGGAGGTGACCATGAGAAGACCTCACTAAGGCCTATCACCACTGAAAGGGTTTGTTTATGTTCTCCATTTCATTTTACATCTAAGAGCCACGTGGTAAAAAAATAAACTATTTCATGTGACTGCTTCGCATAGTGCATGCTCAACTTTTGATATATTTTATATTTTTGGTAAGTGATAACACTGTCATTGATTAATGTGAATTCTTGCAAGCCATATTTTCAGAAAAGGAAGAAAGCTTGTATATGTTTCAAAGTGCTATGGAAATGAATGTATTAAGAATATTTTCCCTTTATTTTAAGAGAAGCTATGGCAAAAGATATAATATATTACCCTGTAACTCTAAAAGTAATTTTCAACACACCACCTACACTAAAAGTATTAATAACTTCCCTAAGGTGAGTGTCATGCAGAACATAGATAAATGTTATTGCTGTTTTCAATTTTTAAGGCTTTTTAGACTTATTGCCTGAAATGGTTGCTTCTTATTTTCATGTCATTAATTTTGCATGTTTCTCACTGTCAGTGTATACCAGTTTAAGATTCCAAAACATTCTGAAGAACTTCTAAAGAATAGAATAGACTTTTCCATTTGAAGTTTATTTGAATCTTCAACTAATATATGCTTTGGTTATAAATTAAATCTAGATTGTCTTCTTTTGCTAGAGTACACCCCCAAACCACAGAGTAAAAAAAATGAAGAATTTATAACCTCAGTTAAATGTTGCTGACATTGAACACTGAAAATTATGTAACATTCTTAATAATTAAAATATATTGTTTGTTTGCATTTTGAATTAATTAGAACAATCACTGTTCATTTCCCTATTGCTCCTCCCTGCTAGCTGGTGACAGGAGGGGGGAGTGGCAGATCCCCCCTCGAGCCCCATGAATCCCAGCTACCAGCTGTTGGCACAGCATAAAACACAGGGCAGCACACCGGTCCCAGGGTAACTTTATTCGATGGTAAAACTTTCCCTTTTCTGCCTCCCGGGACCCCGATCGGGGGGAAAAAGGAGCTTATATTTGGAGGCAGGTCTCAGGGGAGGGTTCAATCTTTAACAAATCAGGAGAACTGGGAGTAAAAAACAAGGTGGGAACCACGATGTATAAATGAAAAAAAAAAATTCCAAGGGAGGGGAACAGTTTCAGTAAACTGATAGAGTTTGGAGAAATGGAAACTAGCAACTAACAACAAGAAAAGTGATGAAAATTCTGGGAAAAGGCAGGAACAAAAAGAAAACAGAAAAAAAACCCCAAAAAAACAAAAAAAAAAACCTACCAAATTACAAATCAAATAATAAACCTACTAATAAAACAAAAAACACACTGCAACACCCTATGAACAGATATTAATAGATAACTAAAGAGTACAAATTCCTAGTGTGGCAGAACTACCTGTCCTCATGATCCCATGGATCTTAAATCCAGAATTAGACTTCATCTTTGAATCTTCTCACTGTTCTATGAATAAATTTCCCTATCTGGCCATTCTCAGGATGACTGTTTCAGTAAGAGAAACTTCCTTTCTGACTGGCATGAATTCTTAGCTTTCTGGTAATTACACTGAAGAATTTTTTTTCTTCTCTTCCTTTATATTCTGCACTGGAAATGGAAGTGGCCTGGTCCTTCATTTACCTCTCTGCTGCCTCAGTTAATCCACCCTCCTAGAAATCTTAAACTTTATCACTGATCTCATCCACTCCTTAACCATCACATTATTGACCAGACGCTCACTTATGTTTAGAAGATACAATTTCCATATAAATTAACCTGAAGTGCTTCAGTAGCACTTTAAGTGCTACTTAATTCTAGCAATGGTTAATATGAGTAAAAAAAAAAAAAAAATCGTGTCAAGATGAAAAGAAAGAAAATCTTTTGGATTGCCTTACCATCTTAAACACTGTCACAATTACACAACATGTAAAACAAAAGAAAAACCCTTGATTAATAGCACAAGTGATGGTATTTCTACTATGGTTTACATATCAAATGAAGTCATGTTCTCTTCAAGAACTTGAAATATCTGGATGTTGCATAAGAGCATGTACAAGTTCAATCTCACTTGGAAGAATGAGAAAAATGTATGCAATAAGTGGAACTGCACAGTGAAAAATGATCTAGTGGCTCACTAGACTGATGATGCTGATGGAACAAAAAACACTTCCCAGGCATTTGAGACTCCTAGACCCATTCCACTTCCACAGGTTGTGTGGACCAGTCTAACCTTCTTTGCAAGCCCATTCTCAAGACTTCCAAAAAATTCATGAGCTGAAGACCAAATAATCAAATTTGCTTGCCAGCAGCTTGGCAAAGGGTATAAAAAAACACTTCATGCTAGGGCAAAATCTAGCTGATAAATGGAAACACTAGAAGTGTAGATGCAAGTTTGCTAAATCAGGTTTCTTCACCACAGTTTGAAACATTGTCAGGTTTGTTTTAGGTGCCTTTCCTCCCAGATCAGATAAACTACTCTCATACAAGTCTGCAGTAGCTGAGGTCCATTTGCTCTCTCTGATGAATATCTCTGAACTTTTCTGCAATAAGGCTTGCCTGTTTTCCTTGACAAAATTCCTTGCTCTGCACTCTGCTCTAGGATGACACATGATATCTACTGTTGCTCTTTGCCAGCTTCAGTTGCATTGCAGCTAAGAGCTGCAGTGTGCTGATATTATTAATATAATAAATTATAGAATTACATAATGAAGTGCTTTAATTTTCCCCTTTGATGCCCTTCTCTCAACTCTGCCCTATGCCCCACCTTTACCCTTTAGCATCTGAAACCTCTTAATGACTTCAAAGAGCTCCATAACAAGGTAGGTTTTTCCTTCATAACATGTTACCCCTCTCTGCCCCAGATTAGAGGCCTTATTGGCGGTCTCTTTCCATGTCATTTGGAAAATGTGTAAATAGTCTCCTAATACCCTTCACTGAGAAGGTCAAAACAGCTCACATCACAGCAGATGAACTAAGCTGTTAGAATCAGGGTCTCAGAAATCAACCAAATCTAAGACTACTTTCTATTGAATATTCAAGTGGACTTCATCTATGAAAGATTATCTCCATTGACCCTCTGAGGCCTCTTGTGCATCCACTGTGCAGAGCACTAGCATGCCAGGTCAGCTTTAAAGAGTACATAATTCACACTCACCTGACACTGCCAGGGTGATGAAAGCAAATCTGGGTGTAAATTAAAACAATGTACCTTAGCTTCAGGTAATTTGACACTAGAATTGCTGAAATCAATATTTGAAAGTTATTTAAGCTTAATTTTGTGTTAAGTATAAAGAAATACAGAGTCTGATTTACTTCAGAGGGGATGACACTATTTTCCTAGACATGGCCAGAGCCAGAGTTACAAAAAATTAATACATAACCCCAGCTGAAATATTTCAGCATCTAAGCAATATTTATTCTCTCTTGTACAACATGTAATGTTCACTTTTAGTCACAGATATTCCCTTGATTTCAGAGGGCTTCAGGTGAATGGTTGAGGTGAGGTACAGCAACTTGACAGGAGGTATTTGTTTGGCAGTACTCTCCTTTAGACATGGACTGTCTGACCCTTTGGAACATCTGGCTGGATTTGCAAAGGTGATGAATGCCCACAAGTCTACCTGAACGCTGTACACAGATTCTCTGTAAAAATCAAACAATTAGTAGATATGTGACAACACAGGAGCTGCAAGAAATTAGCTGGTGCTATATGCGCATACAGTTACAAGGAGAAAGCCCAAGAGCATAACCATTATTTGATTATGACAACCAAAAAGCTGAAGTTAAATTTCACCTTGCACCTTGCTGAACTTTATTCTGCAAAACCTACTCTCTGAAGGGCCTAGTTTTTTCGGGGTTTTTTGATTCTTGCCAAATGTGAAAACAGCCAGAATTGTCAGCTTTCAGAGCAAGAAGAAAATCTCTTCCATTCTTGTGGGTGTTCGAGGTAGAGATAAGCAGTTATTGTTGCTCATATTAATCTTTAACCATGGCTGTGGGCATGACAGGAGATGTAGATCCTAATTTGTTTTTATATTGTGTCCATAAATATATTTTAAAATCATACTACTGGTACCCTTTTATTACTTGTTCATAGTAGTGTAATTCAAACCAGATAAAGAACAGCCAGTGGCTTGAACCATTTGTCCACAGGAAAAAATAAAAACCACAAGTCTTCTGTGAGTTATCTGGCCATGTCATCTGGAAAACAGGTTGGTTTCTGCTCATGTCTTTGTCCCTTCTTTGACCCCCATGTCAGGCAGACTGAGGGAATAAACAATTTGCCTTTTCTCAGCAAGAGTATCAGGGCAACATACAAGAGTATTTTTTTTCTCTCCTCCTATAAGAACAGTGTAAATCACAATTCTGAGGAATAAAAGGAAATTATGGCTCCTATTTTTGATGTCTGTGAAGAAAATCCCAGAGAGAGGATCAGGCTTGTGTCTATGTGTGCAATCTAGCCTGATAAATGTCAGAGGAGAACCCTTAAGGGAAGGATGCAAAAGGGAGGTTTCAGAAAGCATATGGGATTTCTTTAGCATTTATGTTCATTTAGATCTGGAGAACATTTTCAAAGGAATATACTGGAATAAGGGATTCTGCCTTCCATGCACAGTTTCATTTACTTTGAAGACAGCTGCCTGTCCAAATTTCCCAAGGATTGGGTCTGGACCTGTTCCAAGTCATAACTGTTAAAGCAGGAGGCCAGCAGTAGACTGAGCATCCTTGTTGTTGCTACTATCCAACCTCTCAAAGCCACTGGGATACACAGATAAGAAGCTGGCATGAATGAATCACTGAAGGAAAATTACAAGTCAAAGAAGAAATTGCATTTCAGACTCGTTGACTTTCCTTCTGGCTGAATGAAAAACACTACACCAGCAGGTGTGAGCAGCATGGAAAATACTGTTAAATTAGCAATGCCAACATTTGCTTTGTAAAGAGGCCCTGTGGCCTCCCATGCATGGTTGAGCCTCCTCAGCTGCCCTTTGCTAAGCTTTGGTTTTGTTCTGTGCTGCAGGCTGTCAGCTTCCACAATAGCACAGAACCAGAGTCAGAATTAAACACTGGCTTTGGCTTAATTAAAAGCAAACATACAGATGACACAGCTTATATCACCTTTTGTAAAAAGCCAGGAAAATCCTGCAGATGAGCTGCCTGGCAGCAGAAGGACTGCTGTTGAACACAGAAATTGCTCCAAGCAGTCACACATCTCAATGAGCACAGCAAAGGTGCAATCCATGTATTTGAGAGGATGGGTGATGCGAGCTGCTCGTGCTGGCTACAAACCTTCCATCTGTTGGGCAGAAAGGCCATGTTGCTGCTTCACTAGTGTGTGAGCAAGAGGGGACAGTTCAGCCACTTAACCAGTTGCTGCTGCTGTTGACATAAAGTCTCTGACTCCAGGTCTATCCTGTCATTATTTTTGCACAGCTCCATCTCTTTTCTCTCAGCTAATCCAAACTATTGATATGGTAAAGACATATCGCTGCTGGCAATAATCATCTCAGCTTGGATTGGTTTTGGTTTGGAGATTTTTGTTTCTTCTTTTCTTCCCCCTTTAGGACCACCTGCTTGATTTTATTGTTCCCTAATAAAATAGTGTTTTAAAGAAATTGCAGGACCCCTGCATGGACGGATAATTGTAATTTTCTTCAAATTAATAACTAGGTCCAGAGAGTACAATTAGGAATGAAAATTGTGGCAAAATAAATATTCCTGATTCTGTAGTTTTTTTTGTTAAATAACTGAGAAGAAATAGGCAACATAATTATTAGAAAGGAGCTGGAGTATTGGTTTTGCTTTGCATCCACTACCAGCAGGAAGCATTGCCTGTGCTGTGGACTTGAAGTGGTATGGCACCACTCTCCTTGGTGACCTGGTCTTTTCTGTTCAAAACCAGCTGTAGGATTTCTTTTGAACTGAATAACTTACATTGTCTGTTACAAGGTTGGCATTGATCTAATTCAGCTCTTGATTTAGGAATGTGATAAGTACAAGGAAAGGAAGTCTGAGTCATCTGTAGGCTGTCACCTACTCGTTGCACATGTAGATGCAAGGACTAGGAAAAGGAAAATTTTCTCTTAAATGTATATTTACAGGTATATTATCCTTATTTTCAGGTGGTTTTGTTTGTATCATATACATACTGTATTTCAGTCAGATTTGTTTGGATGATTGATTTTGTGGTTTTCGGCCACAGAATCCCAGTTAATTGAGATGTGCTCACTAAACTCACATAAGAAATATATGGGACTTTTATCTATAAAATCTGTTATTTACCTGCTCAGATGCAGGTGGAGAATGAAATTGATGCCCCTGGGCAGAAAGCTTTTCCACCTCTCCTCAGCTCTACTTTTGATGCTCACCTGACCACAGCACTCTCTTACCCCGCAGATAAAACCTCCAGGAGATCAGCAACAGGGGTTCCCATCGCCCTTGTTGTAGGAACCTCTGAGATGCCTGTTCTGGACTGGCTGCAGACACCTGCCTTGGGTTCACAATTAGGATGGTCATCCTTACAAAATGACAGAGCAGATTTTTCCTCCTTCCACCTGATGTCTGGAGGCAGGAGAAGGATTAAATAGCAAAAAGACCTGGTTTCCCATCTGATATTTCCTGGCTGTAGCAGTTGGAGCATATTATATTCCAAAAGCTTCTCTAATTTAGACGCAATTTGTTTGTTATTGCAGTGGATGAAAAAGGACATCCATTTGCATTTGACTTACAGTTTAGCTTCTTCTTCTCATATAGATACCAATTACTATTATTTTCTTATCCATTTTGTGATTTTCTATTGGACATATTAATCCAAACACTTTATCTTTTTATGCTTTGGTATATTTCTTTTTCAAATCTTATCTAGAAGTCAATGAATTTGAAGGACATACTCCAGTGGAGAATATTAGAATTTTCCCAAGACAGCTTTATTGTAATTATTATTAGTACTGAGTATTTGGGTGCTTTATTCTGATTATTATTATATTAATTTAAATTGTGCTGTTATATGCCATACCTTGAACATCAAATAAGAGAAATGAGTTATTAAAAGAGAATACTTACCTCTGTTATTTGAATTGTAAGCCATTTTGTAATAAAACACCCTGTGACCGGGCTATATTGACTTAGATCTTTTCTGAAGTGTCCATTTCAGGACTTAGCATGGGTTGAACACACAGTCTTTTCAATCAGACTGAATTATTTGGGCTTGTCTGCCATGGCAGCAGACTGAGAGTTGTTCTGTGCTTGCTTTAGAAATGACCTGGCTTCTTGATGTACTCAAGCCAGCTAGCCAAGAGTGAATTGGACAGGTCCACCAGCTCTCATTTCCACTCTGATCTGATTAACAGAAGAGGGAAAGGAGAAGCAATTCCTGATATTTCTTACTGACTAGGAGATGTAAATCTGTTTTGTAGCTGAAAACATATGTTTTGTTGCTGTGCTTTTCTTTTTGTGATATAGGTGAAAAATCAAGTGAGGATTTTCTTCTGTCAGTTTTAGATTCATATGCTTCTCAGCTCTGTGTCTCCCACCAATTTCCACAGATGAAACCTGATCAGCCTACATGAAACTTAACAAGAGCAAATGCCAGATTCCGCACCCCAGATAGATGGAATAGCAAGCATAAGAATAAATTGGGAGAGGAGTGCCTGGAGAACAGCCCTGCAGAAAAGAATCTGGGGATGCTGGTAGATGGCAAATTTAATCCGAGTTAGCAGCGAGCCCTGGCAGCCAAGGGGGCAAAGCTCATCAGGGGTGTCAGACCACATCATGCTTGTCAGTGTTTCAGAGGCATTTGGACAATGCCCTTAAAAATATTTTTTAATTTTTGGTCAGTCCGGAAGTGGTCAGGCATATGGATGATAGTTGTAGGTCCCTTATAATTGAAATATTCCATTCTATTCCATTCCATTCCATTTTATGTCCTGAGTTTAGTATGGATGGGCTACTTGACTGAGTCCAACTCTACTAAAGGTATAATGAGTCTCTCTACTGATTTTCAACTGGACTTTATAAGGATATGCATTTAAAAAAACAGCCTCTCACATGGTTTTGCTTTTTTAAAGTCACCTCCATAACTTGTTACTTAATTTAACCTGTCACAATATATACTCATGTCATAAAAAGCCCTTTGGTAGGTTTTTGTTTGTTTCAAAAATAGTTCAAAACCAGATGCCATGTAAAGAAAAGTAACTTGTTCTACCATATAATTCTTATGTTTATTTCTACCAAAGAGAAGTCAAACTCAAATCTTGTGGAAATGATATTATACTACATATACATGAAAGAAAAATTTTCTTTTGAAAAACTTTATATGAGCAGAAGTTGATTCTGGATGTAGAAAGCAGGGATTTCCTCCAAGTTATATATTGGATTTTCTTTATAATTTTGTACTGTCTAATTTAAAATGTAATTGTTTCGGTGAGGGGGAAGCCTGGACTATTTTATATGTAGCTTTATCGCACATGGATTAGTTTGTTAGTTTGATCTAGATTATAGTTTATCCATGTTACCAGCTTTTTACTAGAGATGTTTGTGCTTTCTCTGTCGTGGTGACTTAAACGTCCACCATACATTGCAGCAGCACATAGCACAAAATTCTTCACTAGTGATGAATGAAAAGCAGACTTTTTATGTGGCAAATCAGAGCTATAAATCAGCCTGACTAGCTCTGATTACCCCTCAGCTAGCTGACTGACAAACTGTGTAAAGGCTTTAGAAAAAATAGTGCAAGTGCAAGCAGATAAAAAAATTACTCTTCCCAGTATCCCATGCACATTTTACTTTTAATATATGTTTTGCATATATGCAAAGAAATAGTTAAGCCTTTAATCATATATGGAAAGGAAAGGAAAGGAAAGGAAAGGAAAGGAAAGGAAAGGAAAGGAAAGGAAAGGAAGAGAGGGGGAGAGAGAAAGATTGTTGAGGAAGCATTGTACCATCTTTTCCTTTTTTGAACTTCCTTCATGTTTTTTGTGGAGAAGATTCAGAAGCTCTCAAGAGACAAAGAATTCAACTGCTTTGATTCAGCTTTGACATGAAACATGACCATGTTTATCAGTACAAAGAGAAAGGAATCAGCTCCTTACAGCAGCACAGTACTCGATTATAAAAGAACACAGTAATACTCCAGCCTGAGACACGCTGATGAATAATGAAAAAACAAATGAAATCCAAGAAAGACAGAGATTTCACACTGGGTTAGCTATATGGGATTGCCAATAATCCAGGAAATGTTAAGGAAAATCAATGCTAAATGTCAAATTACACAGAAATTTCATGGTTTCTGCTCTTTGTTCTTGTCCACTGCAGTAAAACAAATCAGATATGGCAACACATAACCCTATTAACCATACCAGAGGAACTGTGTGCTCAGTTATCTGCAGTGAGATTTCTTTTAATGAGTTGTTTCCCTTTTCTTCCTATTAAATGTTTACAGCCTCTTAAAGATGCAAAATCTGTAGCAAGAGACATCAGTAGAAGATAAAATTATTCTCTAGTTCAATGCCTTGCCTAATAACAGAGGCATAAACACTGAAATATGACTTCAGAAGGTAGAGGGGGAAATACGGTTCCATTTCTGCAGTACTGCTTTCTCCCAACACTATCCAGAGCTGGCTGCAGCCAGCAGGGGTTGCACAGGATTTCATGGCTCCCTTCAGCATGGATAGTGGCATGCCTGCACTAGAACTTGTTAAAGGACAGATAAAGCTGCAAAAATTCAGATTACCAGCTCAGGGACTGCACCTCTGTGATCTGCAAGAGGCAAACATGCAGATCCATCCCTTCATATTGCCCATATTGTCCCATACTTTCATCTTCTCTGTACCAAACCATTTCATGTCTGCTGAGGAGGACTGATCCTTATCCTTTAGGGAATCATCACCTTTCTGTCTCAAAATCGCTGTACTCTGCCAAGATTCCTCCTTTGGAATGTGGCCACTTCTGAGAGTTGTTTTTCATTTAAACTTAATGACAGGTGCTAAAGCTGCATTTGCATCAGTGAGAGAAGCTCTCACATTCTTATGTGCTTCTTTCCTAGGCAGCTGTCAACAGTGGAGAAATCTCAGTGGGGATGTCAGAGGTATCAGGAAGATGCTTCAGCTATTAAGATCTGATTCATGTCGCTGGCTGAGTGAGAAGATCCTGAAGCCCATATTTGTAAAGTCAAATAAATAAAAAAAGAAGTTTAACTAAAGAGAGAGGAGCTCTATAGAAATGTATTATACACATAATGTATTTTGAAATTAAACAAAACATGTATAAGAGACTTAAATTACTAAGCTGAGAGCATTTTTTTTTGTTTTACTTTATAGCTGTGAGCAAGAAATCCCACTGGAGTATTGAAGTCCATAAAAAAATTTTCTGAAAAAATCTGGGAGCCTGTTCAGTGAATATATCAAGACTAATTATTTCTAATTAAGCAGCTAGACAAGAGCACAAGATTGTGTACAAACACAGCTAGAGAAATATGTTGCTCTGATGTATGGACTGTGTGCATACAAGATGAGAAAATGTTAAAACTTAATAGAAATTAAGTTGAGAAATTAAAGCTACTGTCGAATACTTAAGATAAACTACATGCAGCAGTACAAAATGTGTAGTTCAAGGGCAACTGGGGAGTCAGTTAACCATATAATATGTTGATTGTACAGTTAAGGGTAGCAAATATTCCAAATTCAGTTACATATGCAACAAAATTAGAATCAGTGGAAAAAAATGACTAGAAGCATATAGTGTATTTCTGAGGAACCAAGGCAGAAAAAGGGAAGAGGAGCAGTGAAAAATTGTGGGTAGATATGGCAGAAAATGGACAATAAGGTGTAAAATCAAACAGAATACAAAGGAGGTTGGACTTTCTGATGGCACAAGTGCAAACATCTGCAGCCAGCTGTTCTTGCAGACCCAAGCCCAGTGGGATGGCAGAGCCACCCCAAGGGACAGTCCAGGTTCTGTGGCTGGATGGTTTGGTGCTGGAGGTGGAACAAAGATGGACAGAATTGCATTCTAACACTAAGTGAGGAGGAACAGGTGGTAGAATTGTTTTGTAAGAGCAACTGTGAGCTATTGAAATTATTTAAGAGTGATGAATAAAAGTTTCATAATTGTCTATAATAATGCGCAAAATAATTGTAAATTGTTAACAGCAGTGTTATTCCATTATTTGAATAGGTTATTGGCTTTTTAATTTTTTTTTCTTTCTTAGGAGTTTGCTGCTAAATCAATAAACATTATTGACTCTTGTACCAATTGTGTTCCAGGCAGCATTCTGAAGGGGGAGTGTTGAACTGTGAGGTACCAGTTACCCCATTATTCTTCTTTGCACAGTGGATTCCTCAGTTTTAGGAGAGGAAAGGAGCAGCCCTTCACACAATCTCACACTATTCCTATGCTGCAGCTCCAAATTCAGGTGTCTCTTGTGTAACTTAACTGGAGGGAGGAGAAATTTTGGTTTCAGCATTCCATCCAATTGCAGGAGACCTGCTTTATCTCACTCCCTGGTACCAGGCTGCTATGCCTAAACCAAAAGTTTTGCAGCAGTAAATGCAGACTTTCTTTCTCCTGGGATATATGTGGTCTGTGACACTCTAGTGAACACAACTTATAAGCTACTGATAGAAAGAAACCTACCTGCATGGAAGCATTGAATAGTTTTGAATTAGCATATTTATTCAAACAGATTTTAAATTCAAAAGAGCAAATAAATGTAAACAAAAATTTTGTCACAATGTTATTTCCACTCTGTATTAGCTCAGATGTTTGATTTTGCAATGACACAGTTACTTCTTCAGACTTGTATTTAGAGACATCTTTCCAAATAAATAAGTAGTTTTCATTTTCAATAGACTTGTCTCAAAAGTCAGCAAAGATGGTGGGGGGAAAGGGGCATATAATCTTTCTGTGGACATTTTCTATGTGGGTTCTGTCATTTTGAAAGATGAGAAGAAAATTGATCCAGCATTACTCACTCTAATTTTGGCAAATTCTAAATTATAGTTAGTAATTGTAGGAATTATCACTCAAAACTAAGATGAACATTTCATAATTTATTTTTGTTGCTGAACATTTTTCAAGACATATGGGAATGATGGGCTTGAGCATCACCTCAGCTATAATCAGAATTTAAAAGTTCTTCAAAGTTAGTGCAAGGAAGAACTTACTGCAAAGAATTGTGAGTAATAGCAGGTAAATTATTATTTAGAAAGCAAGGTTAGTTTCTGGAAAAGGATTAAAACATTCTAAAGAGTCACAGAATTGTCTGGCTTTTAAAAAATAGCATCCTTACAAGCTGGAGTTATTTTGTTACCATGTAAGTTTAACACTTGTATTTTCAGGCTTGGTCATTTAAATAGATTATAGGAAGTTTCATAATGCTGATATTGCTTGGCAAAACCACATCTCCCTGAAACGACATCTACAATGCTGCCTTTCAAAATTTCATCAGCCTCCAAAAGCAAATGTGCAAACATGGAGAAAATGGTTTTAAAAGCCTGTGAAGGCACTAATTCCAGTGTTCCTGAAATTAAAATGTGAAGACTTCTTTTATGTCTGATTATTGCCATTACTATTTTCACAGACCTCCCCATGATTTCCTGCACATTTATTCTCTTTTGATCCAGCCCAACCTGCCATACAGTTTGATATCTGCACTGCAAGTGAGTGTATATCTGTACTATCAGAAATAAAAATTCCAAGAGTATAAATTTAGCGCTACAAAAGTCACCTTAAGTCCTCATTAAAAAACAAAAAAAAAAAAAAAAATCATTCATTCCTTTTAGAATAAATGTTCAAGTAATTTTTTTACGTTTATTCACTGCCTCCTCACACCTACATCAAATAGAGATTTACCAAAAATATTTTCACTTCTAGAACTCTGTGGAAGTGCAATGCTAACACACAGGTTTCTGGAGACATTCAGAGAGAATGGGACACTGACTAAAGGTGAAACAGGCATTTCCCCATTCAAAGTCCAGGTGTTTTTATCAAATTACAGAAACATTTCACATAATTATCTCATGCTTCATTTTATCACAAAATCCTTTTATCTCCTGCTTTTAAGCTACTTCTTGTTTCTCTTTTTTTATTTTCCCCTTCCCACTACCCTTTTAAAATATAACTTTGATTTTCTCTTTCTGATTTATCATGCTTGTTTTCCCTCCTTCTTTGCCCCATTTTTGATCTGTTAGTTGTGGATCTGTATTCTGAGTCTGGTTTACAGTTCTGGTGGAATTATTGCTGTTGTGTAAATCTAAGTGCTGTGATAAACAAGT
Organism: Pyrgilauda ruficollis; assembly: GCF_017590135.1. NCBI lineage: Eukaryota > Metazoa > Chordata > Aves > Passeriformes > Passeridae > Pyrgilauda > Pyrgilauda ruficollis. Next base: position 1,893,228 of record NW_024529933.1, read on the forward strand.
AGCAATTCATATTGCTCTTCCTACTCTTGCTGTGCTTTCCTGATAATGAAAAAAATCACTTTTGAAGCCCTTGAAGCCCCACTTATCATTTGCTAATGGGTACTCCATAAATGAGGATTGGAAGATTTGTCAGTGTTGGAGCATAAAATAAAATATTTTATTCAGGTAATTCAAATATTCCCACAGCATCTTTTAATATTGCTGCTGCTGATAATAGAAAGAACCCAAATATCATTCAGAGTTTTTTTACTTTAGAGCTGGGCTTTCTTGTCAGAGGGATTTGTGGTTATGACTACTCATCTGAAATTTAAGAAGAGTTCTTTGAGATTCTCTAAATGGAAAATATCTGTGGCTATGAGTACCTAAAATTGAGTAGGATACAGCCCTCTGCTGAAGAGCTGAAATTTGTCATAACTCTAATGTCTTTTGTCAGGAAGTTTAATTTAACTACCTGCCAAGTGGAAGTCAGACAAGCAGCACAATATGACCTCATCCTGTTGGAAACTTTGTAAACAATAGCTGTAGAGAGAAGCAACCTAAAAAAGTAATTCAAAATTGCAATAGGGAAGTGCTGTATTATATGGACCTGTAGAAAATGACACCTCTTTTCTGCAAGAAATTTTCAAGAAGTTATTCATGCCAGGTTTTTTTCACCTCATTTTCTTCTGTCTACAATTAAGATTTTTAAGCTCATGGCCAGACAATTGACATAAGTTTCTAAGGAATTAGTTTGGCTACCTTTGCTGCCATCAGTTTCTTTACCTTCTTTTTCATTAAACAAAAATTATCCTTCTCTCTATAAGTTATTTAATTTGCAAGTTGTTTACTACATGGCAACTAGTTTTAAAACTGTATTTAAAACAGTCCCTAAAACTCAAACTTATCAAAGCATTCCTGTCTCTTCTGGTATAATCACTTCTAAAGTTTCCAGATCATTTCATTCCTTTATCACTGCCCTATTCTGACTGATTAGCAATCCTTCTATCATTTTGTGTCCTCTGTTTAAACTCTGGTGCAAAAAATCTTCCAATAAACTCAGTTCTTCAGAGCAATATTCACATTTTTTCACTAACGGCTGCCATTGGTTATATAATTCTTTATCTGCTGTCAGTTCTCCAGCTTTGTCAATCTAAAATATTCCCATACACATTCTGAGATTCGCTGCTAATTTACTGGTGCCACCTTGTCCTTCTCCAATATCAGATTTCTCCAGCATTGCATCTGACAAACAGTTTCTGACACACCTGACAACACTCTTCAACAACTTCTATGTCTTCTCTTGTTATATAAATGTGTCCAATCACAAAAAAAAATCCCCAAACCATATTGACTCTTCTATTCATGGAAATACAATTCTAGTCTTTCTTTAGAGTTCCTGACTAAATTGTGATTAACATGGTTGAAAACAGCAACAATTTTGACTTGAATAGCCAATCAGGAAGTGCCAATAATAAGCCATGAATAATCACTAGTCAAAGTAAACAATAGGTGGAAAATTGAAGGTTGAAATGTGTTTACATAAACTGAATTGGCTGAATTATTACCATTGACAAATTCTTTATCAAAATAGAAAACAGGAATTCATGGAAAGAACTAACTGCATCAAAGAAATTATTCCTATAAAAAGTCCAGCTGTGAAATTAATTGTTGACTAATGCTTTATAATGCCCATGGATAAAATCTGAACTGCTCACACATTCTTGGATTCTTTGGAAAAAAACTAAAAACTAAGAAAATGAATATCATACCACATCTGATATCCTGGTGAACTTGCTATTCAGCGTACAGCATAAGTAGTAAATAAAATTGTTAAGATGAATCAAATGTAAATGAAATTGTTAGGATGCATCAAGAGTGAATAGGAAATGAGTATTGGGAAGTTCATAACATCACTGTGTAAATTGCTTGTGAGACATCACTTGACATTTTTCATTCAGTTTCATCATATCTCAGAAAAGGTATTGCTGAAGGTGAAGGGTGGAAAGAGGATTGACAAAATATTATACATAATACATTACAAAAACTCAGTGATTTCCACAGAAGGAGAGATTGGAAAGATTGGGTCTCTTCTGTTTAGTGAAGACATGACTGAAAGTGGGCATTTCAGGATACTAGCAGAAATTTCTAGTGAACATACAGAAAATGTAAAACAGATCTCCAGCACCTACTGCCCTCATATACCAAGAGGAAGGAGAGGGAGGTCAATAAAACAATAAGCTAGCTGAAGCTGATCAATAAAAACACTTTTTACATAGCTATGGCTGAGGTACAAAGCCCACTGACACAAAATAATTGCAAAAATAAACTTAGCAGTGTTTATAAAAGTCAATTGACCTTATGTTGATGTACAGGCTAGAGAAATACAGGAGGCGTGTAATCCCCATCCCTCAGCATCTGTAAGGAGTACCAGCTGAGAAGGAATAGCAAGACATTACTCAAACAGATCAGGGATTCATTCCCCATTACTCTAGCTCTTCTGTGTTGGAAAAATAGAAAATAATTTGATTTCCACTCTTGCTCTGTCTACCTAGCTCTATGGAGACAACCCAGAACCAAACCAGGTGGATAACTGCATGCAAGAAGAGAAGCAAGGGCTCAGGAGGAGATTGATTTCAGTGAATCCCCTCCAATCTAATGGCAGGCTACACAAGTTGATATACAGGCCCTGGGAAAACCAATTTTTTTTACCAAAAAAAGAAAACCAAATTATGCCTATGACAGAAGTCCATATTATATCATTTGAATCTAATGAATGGTTTCAGATATTTTTAGTCATCTCTATCATGCACAGTTACAGAACAAAAGTACAGGACAAAACTAGTTTGTCTTTAGCAACACAGCTTTTTATCTAAGGGATAAAATATTTGTTGTCTTTAAAAAGTAACCTCAGATTTTATACATTCTCCTTGAAAAGGCATGGGTGGGATGCTTAACGCTGACAGTTTTTCCAACTTATGTCTTTTGCATATATTTTCCAAATTATCTAGTTCTTTTTATACTAGCACTATGACAATCTTTCCACTATATCCATTTCTTTGACAGGAAGAAAATTTTGATTTGACTTTGAAAGGCAATCACTTTCATTTCTTCCTTTCTTTCCCCCCCTTATGGTTACTTGCCTTTATTCCAGAATTTCTTCTAACAAGAAAACATCTGTTGGCAGTTGTATAATCTCCAGGTGATGGTTTAGCTGGTAATTCATAGACATCTAACAGATTTTATATGTAATGTGAAACTAATATGCATATATTTTTATTTCATTTAATAGATACCTAATTTTTAGAAAAAAATACATTATCTGAAGAAGGTAGTAGCCTTTTTTTGCATGGACACACGGGGAACCCCTTCCGAACTTGACCCAAGTCACTGATGTCTATGCAATAATTTCAATTTAATATAGCAAACCCTGACTGAGTCATGGTCCTGCTGGCTGAAGAAATAATGCTTCAAAGACTGACAGGTGCCAGAGCCCAAATTTTAGCTCACTTGCTTACAGGGAAATTACAGATCCTCTTAACTCTGTGACTGCTCCAAAGGGAACTGAACCCACTTGGTCTTTTTTTCACAAGGTTAAATTTCATATTAAAACAGCAGTACTGTAAATTGATAAGGCAGATTTTCAAAATGCAGTCAGTGTTTATAGTCCTCTCAAAATACCTGAAATTTGTGGAGGCTGATGCTGCCCAGTTAACTGCTCGTCTACACATCTATGAAAGGTCTCTGTGTTCACTGGCCTGTTGCATTTTTTCAAATAAACCAAAAAAAGGGAGAACTGAGCCTCAAACATTTATTTCAAACTACATCTGACGGACCAGGGAAAAGAGATACATATATATTGGCATACAAAATGCAAATTAAGCTTCTAAACAAAGGTTTATTTCTAAGATTTCTTTCTCTTTTTAAAAAAATTAAAAGATACACAGCACTAGTATTCAAATTTGAAACAAAACTTCTAGGTTCAGGATGAAGAAAGGCTTTTTTGTTCATATTTTTAGTGTAAAACAATTATTTTCTTTTTTTTTTTTTTTTTTTTTTTTTTTTTTTTTGTCTACAGATAAATAACACACTTGAGGTTAACTTGAAACAATTCTTCTTTTCTCCTCATTTTTCAGATTTGACAGTAAGCTGAAAAACCAATGATTTACACAGCTCTCCACTATGACCTACAGTGCTGTGATTCATCACTCCTCGCTCAAGTTTCATTAGCTGTTGTCTAAATGCTCATTATCTTTTAGAGATGCATATTTTATTCTTTGCTTCATCTTCCTTAAGGAAAGAAATTATTTGCTCATTTACAGCACAGCAAACAATTGTATTAACTAGCCTTGCTGCATACCTGGAGCAAATCTTTCAAGAGCTAAGTAAACATGCAGAGAGAAAATAAATTATTCAGAGTGATCAAAAGCCTTAGGATTTCTTCCTTCTCATTTAAAATAATATCTTCAATTATCAATACTATGATCAGAAGTTCTGACTGTAGTAAAATCTGCAAATTTTGAACACAGTCATTATTTCTTATCTTACAAAAATAACACAAAATCACACAGCTACAACTTTCACTAGAGCTAATTGGTTATGTTTATTATTCTCTGTAGAACAGAAACCTTTATTTTTATTATAAATACTGTTCTGGGAATTCATTTTCCTCTGACATTGAGTCATTATTAATAACTGTTATTTTGAGATTGCTGTTATTATCAGTCTGAGATATTCCAGTCTAAGGCACTAGAAATTCTGTGAAAGAAAGAGAAAGAAGCAGAGTTTGAAGCCTGTAGGTGTTGAGGAGGAAGCTGAAGGGAGGGTCATAACCAAAGTTTCGTTCTGCTGTGTGCCTTTCCTCACCAGAATTCCTGCTCCTGCACACCAGAGCTCAAAGTGTGCCCATTTTGCAAATGAATTCCTTGAGAGGAGAGGATAGAATTTTAGGGAGACAGCAGCTTGGACATATTCAGTCCCTTAATTTTAAAGAACGTTAAAGGAGATCAAAGCGCCTAAATGGTGTTCATAGGGACATGGCACTAGGGGTAGGGAGAAACTGCACATCAAAAACCATTTCCCTGACAAGCATAAGACAAATTGAGCAGGTTATGCTGAGCATCAGTTCCATTTTTCCCCATGTACCGTAAGCAACAGATTGCTTATTAGCACAGGGTAACAAACTGAGTGTTGTAGTGGCATCTCCTAATCAAAAACTACTGAGGGAAGAGAGCAAAGATTTAAGGGCACTGACAGTGCCTGATGCACTCCCACAGCTGAGAACTTGTCAAAGGCCCAGATCCCCCCTGAAAGTGTGGAACTGACACGTTTCAAAACAGAACGGCCACACTGCCTTTGAAAATAAAACATCTATTTCTCCCCTCCAATCCGTTTCCTAGATCTGTGGCTGTCAATCTGCTCTGGTGAAAGAAATCAATCTCACCACCAGGTTACCCAAGGAGCCTGGAAATTGGCAAATTTCAAGTGATGCATTTCATTTTGGCATTATCACAATTGTAACCATGGTATTTGCCATGGTCTGATACCAAAAAAGTGCAAAGAAATAGAAGCAGGTATTAAATGTGTCTCTGTGGTGTATGCCATGGGAATATATCGTCCTTGTAATACACTGTGGATTAAAATTTTACATCTTTGTTTATTTGTAATGCTGTGTGGCTGCTTGATGACCTGTAAATGCAGCCAAAGTTTAAAGATGCTTCTTTGGATAGTAGTTCATGTAGTGGAAGATTTTCACCCTACAGCTGATTCCAGAGAGATGTTAAAGTTTTGTGGGAGTGTAAACATCAAAATGAAACCAAGAGCTGTGACAAAAAAAAAAAAAAAAAAAACAAACCAAAACCAAAAAGGCAAAACAAACAAACAAACCCTAAAAAAGTTATTTCTTCTGTAAAGATCTTGCATAAAGAAGCAAAAAGCTAGAGACACAGAGGATGAATTATTCAGGGTGAATATATTGCTAGTGCTCAGCACATAGAAAAAAAGAGAAAACTTTCCTAATCTTATCTTTTGGTAAAAACAAATCTTCTCAAGTACTGATCCATAAATTTGAGACAATATTATCTTTTGTGCTATAGTGCTTTTCCATTTTAATCTATAGTCTGAATGGGTGAACTAAGTCTGAAGAATTTTATTTGATTAAAATAAATTTCCTTCTGCTCTTTGGGATGTTAATTCTTCACAATAAATGTGTCCAATGTGGTCCTTTCTTTTCTTGTTTTACTAAACAAAGTTTCCTTATGCCATGTACAAAACATATGTTATTATATATTTTTTATTTTAACCCATTGTTTTAGCCTTTTAGCTCCCACTGAAGCTCACTCAGTGATTTTACCAGATGTGCTGTAAGACTACAGCCTAATTTCCCCATAGCCCTGATATATCTTTCATGAACTTACATTATTAATTAGATTGTGAAACATCGTCCAGACAGACTTCTGGTGTTGTGAACAAGTCTATGATGATTCTCCTCCTAAGTTGAGTCAGGTCTGAGAAATACTCTAACAGGGCTTCTCCAAGTGCCTTTGTCTGCCACCCAGGTACCATAGAAAGTTTTACTGATCACACAGACAGTGAGAAATTTGTCTGTGTAAAAAAGGTGTCAAGACAAGCCAGCACAGGAACCACCTCTCACAGAAGATAACAGTCGGGGAAAGACCTGAAAAAACCCAGTAATTCTGTTGCCAAGTCCTGGGCCAGTTCCCAGACTTCTCAAAACTATGCAGAATATTCATAGCAGAATTAAAAGCAGCTGTTTCTTACCCCTTTAACATGTGGGATGTTTTGGATGCCTTAGGACTTCTCAAAAATCAAAATCCTTTTCATCAGAGAAAAAGATTAACACTTGTGCACAATTTTCAGTTTCTTTGATTAACCACCATCAAAAAAAGCTCTGTGTATTTCTAGGTTTGTTGCTCAATTTGTTGAGATTGCTCACAAGGATGAAGGCACTTTAAATTGTTCCTCTTTCCTTGCCTGTCTGAATGTTTTCCATGCACTGTGAGACAGGAAGGAGGGAAAGGAAGAACAGCAAGAGGGGATCACAATTACCAGCTCTTTCCTTCTGATACTGTTGCTGAAATTCTGTTGCAATTATGTACCTTGGGAATAGAGGATGTTCTTGCATTTTAGTTTAAAGTGTTTATTTATTTTCTTTATACTTCAAGCTCTCAAATACTGGGATTTTTTGTGGAGCAAAGATAAAGCTCAGAATTGGCTTTGTTTCACAGAGGACCCTGTCAGGTACCACACACGATACTTGCCAGCCCAAGGACGATTCTGTTGCTGCAGAAAAAAACATCTTCAAGAGAGGGGAAAAAATACAGTGAGATACAAAAGTATATGGTTCCTGCTCCTAAAAACTCCTGCATTGTTGGCTTTGCTACAGGCACAGTTTTTTTCCTATCCACAAAACCTGTGCCCTGACTTGGCTGCATCTGTCATTTATATTCCAGGAAAGTTATCAGCACACTGTATTGACTCCTTGTCCCTCAGCAATATTCAAGAGCTCACTAGTGCTACCCCAATTCTAACTTCATTGCTTGTTCCACATGAACAACTGTGTCTTTGCTTTACTATTTTCATCCATGCCTGTCTTCCATTGCAGCTGCTATTTGGACTTAGGAAGGGAGAATATTCTCCATCTCTGTGTAAGGTCTGCTATTTCTAGGTCCTATCTCACTGCAGTTCCCTGCAGCTTGATCCTAACCTGGCAGAAAAATTTCCTTTACTTACAGAGAGACCCTTGCTTGCTGAGCCGGTTGATGGGTGGGAAAGTAAAATCATCTCCTAAAGAAATCATGGGCCAATGTGGGTGTTACCAACAGAGGGGCTGATATTGCTGCATGGAAAACCAAGTCATCTGCACAGCCCACTGCATATTTCTGAGAAACACAGATCCAAGCCAAGGTGCTCGATTCCCCTTTCAGTGATGCTTTGTGGCTCCTGAAGTTCATTTGCCAGGGGGCAATCAGGGGCACCTTGGAGGATATGGGATTAGGATTGCCTTGGACCTCTTGTGGGGACAAGATACCATGTAACTGCAAAATCCTACAGTTTAGCATAGATTTACTCAGTCCCTGCTGAAAGACTTGACAGAGTGAGACAGACACGTGGCATTCAGAGCAGCATTGATTACAGCTTTACTGCATCCTTCTGTCCAGAGGCATCAGTCACTTCCACAAGACGTCACCCAAAGGCGGTGGTTCCTGCTGCTCAGCAGTGCTGTGCCCTGAGTGGTGACACCCCGAGCTCTGTCACTGCAGCCATGACATGTTCATGGCCACTTACCCCACATCAGTGCCTCTGCAGCCATGAGAGCTATTGTGCCTGTAATCCCTATTAAATAATAAGGTCTGACAGGCCAGGCACTGCCAGCTAGTTATGGACACCCTGAGCAAGTTACAGGTCACGGGGCTGAAATCCAAATGGCATTAAGCACTCAGAAATCACAGACTCACTGCCTCAAGCAGTCCATGGTGAGATGGGGATGGAGACTGCAGATACAAATAAGGAAACCAGTGCAGCACAGACACTTCTGCCTGTTACAGCAGTGGGTTTCACTACAGCCATGGCTGGCAGCTTGGCTGAGAGCTGTGCTTGTGTTGCTTCCCACAGCACTGAGGCTGAAATGGCTTGCAGGAGGTGAGAGTCATTCAGATTGACATTCATCTCCGCCATGGTGTTTGTCTTCCTCTTTCAGGGCTGCAGGATTTATTTATGCTCTCTTTGACCTGTTGCAAAAAATTCAATCTCTCAACTACATACTGCCCTGGTTATGCAGAACCACTGGTTTATTAACCTGGAACTCATAGGAAAGGAAGGGTGATTTTATGTTCCACACATGTAAGGGTAATGTTTTGGAACATAACTCTGAATGTTTAGCATGAGAAACCTAAAAGAAGGAAGACTGTCAGTCCCTTCTGAAAAATTGAAAACTATTTTTAAAGTGAATTGAAGCTATCCACACCAGAATTAGAGACACCTGAAATCCCTCCAGACCCCATCATTAAGTCCCTGAATCTATCAAATGCATGTTTTGTTTGCCAGTAATGTTGGTGGGGATTAGGAAAACTATTAAGAAGAAGGTTGGAAAAATCCCTTTTTAACATAATGACAACAAACATTTACATAATCAGCACAAAGGAGAATAAGAGACCTTCTTCAAGCTTTACCAAGGTAGCAAGTCTTTTTGTATGATGGCATAGCAGCACTGCAAAATGGTTTCACTATAATTAAGTACTCTATAATTTGCATGGCTTAAGGTTTGAATGCCAACAGAAGTTAGCATTCAAAAAGCAGAGACATAACATTTTCAGGTGCCAGACAAGGGTTTGTGTTAGTGAAGTTTTCATGGGATGAGAGATGCACCCCCAACACCAGGCAGGGTCTGACCCAGAGGTTTCTGCTGTCTACAAACCACTTGGGAAGATCTCAACCCTTGGAAAGCCCTAGAATTTAAAGAACCTTGGTCCTGGCTTTGCCCCCATTATAATTTTGTGTCTTACAGCCTCTCCCAACACCCCTGTGATAGGACTGCTTGTGTTTGCAGCTCCTGCAGGCAGGACACATCAGCCTTGGCAGCCTGGAGCAGCACCTGGGTGACAATGTGAGCCCCTGAGCTGCAGTTTCAGCCCACCCAGGCTGAAGGATAGGACTGATCGGTGCAAGCATCTTAGCAGAAGTATGAGTAGATTTTGCAGAGATATTCTGAGAAAGTTCTTCCCTTTACTGAAGGACTCAGGGTTAGTGTAAACCCCCCACTTTCCTAGGTTCCTTTTTTTCCTCTAAGCTTAAATTCTACATAGTTCTTTGGGTGCTACACCAGTGATGTATTTGGAGTCTGGAAAACATTTTTTCCCTACCTTATCAGCACAAGCTCATGCTGATGAAGTGACTTAACAGGGCAAACAGCTAGTGTAATCCTTTTTACTACCTCCCCCCCCTCCTCCTAGAAGAATCCTCCATCTCCTAGCAGTTATAGCTATGAATTCACCTTAGGTCCCACAAGCATGTTTTCACACACCTGGGTATTCCCCTAGGATCCCATGGATCATGGGGCACAAATATCCACCCTTTACACACACAGCTTTCCATCCTGGATCAAATCATGGCTGCTTTCAGCTTGTTCTTAGACAAAAGTCACTCACAGCTGGAGTCTTTCCATTTAGGTATATATGGCACATAAACAAATTATCCTGTACCCTTAGGGCTGGCCCTTTTATAAATTTTCATTTAAAGTAAAACATAAACACTAGTGGTAAAGCAAAACCCAGAAATATGGTTAAAATGGAGTTTCAAAATGTATCTTGACATGTGTGCAGTCATCATCAGTTTCCCATATAATGAAAAAAACATTTCTTCTTTTCCCTATCTTCTGGGAAGATTTTGTACAATTCACAACAGAAACACTTGGAAGTGGGTAGATTTTCCCTTTTCAGGTTAAACACCTTGTTTCAGTTGTCATAATATGCTTCTTTCCCATTTTGTTACTGTTTTTTCATCATCCCTTGAGTTTGAAAAACAAAATTACTTGCTTATAGAGGCAGACAGCATTTTTCAGGAAAAAACATATTTTTTACTGTTTGTTTAGCTGAGCTTGTAAGTTTTTAACTGAATAAGTTAAAGTGAAATAAGATTTCACATCTAGAAAGAGCAGCCTTCTACAAGAACATAACAAAAGTAGAAATTGTCAGTTAGTTTTAGGAAAAAAATTTAATGGCTTTCTGCTTAGAAAATTTCAGGAAGTTAACAAATCAGTTACAAGGCTAAAACATGACGCTCACAAGCTTTTCCATAAACACAGAATATAAAATCATAAGAAAGAAACTCCAAGTATAATGCAAAGATTGAGAAATTTACAACTTATCTCAGTATTTTCCATGGCTGCTGAGTTCTGTTTTGTGTGATAATTGCCTGTGCTAGTGCGAGAGGCTCACTGCCATCTGTGGGAGATTGTTTCTCCAGAGATCAGCGTTCACTTGTTTTTTCCCTGGTGGCGCTTCAAGAGCCTGTGGTGTTCCTCTTGGATCTAGCTGGGGCCTTTCCTCTTTGCCTGGCTCAGATCCTCAAGATCTTGGGAATGTTTGCCATCCTCCTTCTAGCCCGTTTTGTTTTCCCTAGACCTTTCTGCCTGGTGTGTCCCTGCTCACTGTATGGTGCTGCATGGGTAGCAAGAAAGAAAACAAAAAATCACAGAGAAATGGGACCTAGGTGCAGAGGTCAAAAGGATGAGTTCTAAAGGAAGCTGACAGCCAGAATTTTCTGGCTGAATTGTTGGGGGGGGGGTGGTTGGTGGGGGGGGGGGGGGGGGGGGGTGGTTTGTGTGCTTTTTGTGTTTTGTTTCCAGGCAAAACACATTTGAGGGTGTGGACTATTGGAAGCCTCGGGTGCAGTGTTTGCTTTGTTTGCTTTATACAGTAAAGCAGATGTAGGTTTACTGAATTTCAGCCATTCCACTCAATAATCCACACACTACATTTGTTGTCTAAACTTTTGTCTTAACTTCTCTGTGACAGGAACATAATACTTGATGGGTAACAGTGCTAACCTATCTGCAAGCACCAGGAAAAAACAACTAACTTCAAAAATTAAGATGTGAAGTCAAAGGATGACTGCAATATGATTCTGTATCTCTCAGTAATATTAAATTCTAAGTTGTAAAACACTGTAGACAGTGTCCTGATATAAATACAGACTGAGCAGCAGCTATAAGAGAGACAATTTTGAAGGGATTGAATGGATTACAGTCCTGTGGTAGATCTCTAATCTACATCTATTCCAGAATGGGATGGATTTGGAAATTTGATTAAACACGATCACATTCCCCAGATTCACAGACAGTAAAAAATGCACTGTATGAAACAGCCAGCTATCAGAGAGAAATTTAGACAGCCTGGTAAGACACTCCCTAACTTTGATAAAAGTGTTCATCACAAAATTGTCCTTTCTGTAACTCAGTGCAGCTCTTCAGTAAATGCAGCTATTGTTCTTTTCCTCTGATATACACTGACCACACAAGAAATTGAGCCATCCAGCACAGCCTGTGTCCATGTTGGATTAACAAGAAGAATCTCAGCAAGAATTCTGTACCCCATTTTGTGCTGTAAATTACATGGTTTGTTACCAAGCTTTTTCAAAACAGATTGCAAAAGAAAAGAGACACTCTGCCCAGAACTTGTTAAGGATCCAACTGAAACTGCAGTGTTATATGTTAAGAATGGAAATTAAATGCACTTAATTAAATATATCGAAAAGAAAAATCAGAAGGAATAACAGGCTAATAAGTCCCTGGCAATACAGTTGTACTTGACAAGGAATATTGATTACTGGGCTGTTTCACATTTGTTATGCACTAATGCACTGAACACACATAGAAAAGTGACAGCTCTGTAGTAATTACATAGGAATTGTCAGTACATTCATTTGTGTTTTGGTTATTTCACTGCAGTGGCATTTCTATAAATTATAACATGTCACCTTAGATGTACACCAAAGTTAAATCATTTGTCTTCCAACTAATCATAGAAACAAGAGCAAAAAGATCCCTTAACAAGAATTTGGATAAAGGCCTTAATAAAAATTGCAGTGCTGTAAGACTTCTGGCTGATTGTCTTTTTTTTTAATAATTGAAGCTATATTTAATTGTTCTCCAGTCATCTAGGGTGAAGAGAAAACAACTGCAGCTTTCTCCAAGTGTAAATATTTATGAGATATAAACACTCAAATCTAGCTTGAAATAAACTCAATTATTTTCCAGAGGCCATTAAATAGTCAACTAATACTTGCAACTTGTACTCATGAAGTTATCTCTGCTATCTGAGCCTGAATCTGCTGACCTAGAGAAAGACACATGAGATCCATCAGGTACCTGATTTAAGACCCCTTGATTTATCCTCATCACCAGTCACAGTCTGGAGCACACATTTTATTCAAAGAATGTTATGAGCTGGTAAGTGACACAGCTGAATGAAGCTCTTGCCTGTCAGAAGAGTGCTAATACAGTATTTGAAATTTATGAGTATCCTTATAGCTAAAACAATCTACTCGGATAATAGTTATCAGGTCAATGCCTTTTTAGAGAAGTAATTGACATCTCTGTAAAAGCTAGCATTTGAGTTTTTTCCTTGTTTGCTTGTTTGTTTCACTGTCTGGAGTGCAGGAAATAAAAGAAGGAAAAAGGGAAAAGCCATCATTTACACAAGCAACAACATTCCCTTGCATTAAAGAAGGCTAACCCTATCCCAGGCTGCATTAGAAGGGGGACTGGAGAAGATGACCATCAGGTATTCCCTCTAAACTCTATGATTTTGTGCTTCTGTGAAAGAAAAGGGAAAGGGGGAGAGAGAGAGAGAGAAAAGGAAAGACTTAAAATCACTTACCTGATTCCAGCAGTCTGAAACATAGATGCTTGTTTCCCACTAAAATAAAAATACAAAATATATTAGGGTGAATTATTTAACTCTGATTTTCCTTCTTTATTTGGTTCACATTGCATTTTTGTAATATTTTGAAGTTTTATCACAGTTATAAATCTTTTAATTTTAATCAGTAATGGGGTTTTCCCCATTTTGATCAAATGACATGGGTTTTTTTCCCCACAAACTGAATTATTGGACTGCTTAGTTAATGATCTTGAGGTTGTCCATGCTGTCTTACCAGTCTTTGTAAAGTGCTACTTTAATAAAAGTACAACTATAAAGCCCATGCCAATGATCTGGGCTTGAATTAAACATCTCTGATACTGAAACTTTTCCAACTGAGCAGCAGAAGAGACTAGAGTGGAAAGCATGTTTATGAAGACCATGATTCATAAACTTAAAAAGAATCTTCTCAGTGATGCATAGGTTGAAAAATCTGAAGATGTAACCTATCCTACATTTTGTGATTCTATTCAGTATTTTTTTTAAATAAATAAAGATAGGGAAGAGGTTCCTACCAAGCTCTCCTTGAAAGAAATTTAAAACCCGGACTCAAGATGCTGCTTTCAAACATTAAACCTTACAGACACGTTAGATGTTCACTTTATATAGCAAGCATCTTAAACTGTTACAAACGTGCATGAGGAAGCTGGAACAGAGCTGAAGAAAATCTGTATGTCACAGCTTACTCATAATTGGAAAGTAAAAGGACAGTTTTCTCTTCACAGGCGGGAGTTGCTGACAGTAACTGAGAAAGATATTCGAGTGAAGCTGGCACACATGCTAAAAAGCATTGATTCATATAAAAACCCCTGGTTTTTTAATATGAGGTTGGATTTTAATTCAGCAATAGATAAACCTTCAAAAGGATCTGGATTTTCAGTTTGCTGCAAGGCCAAGGAGTTTACATGATTGTGCAAACTCTCAAATTCTGCTATTTGCAAAATAAGGCTTAAATGTTAAATGACACTATCAGTGCACATCTGCCATGACAACTAATGTATATTTTATATATTGAACTGATGGCATACCCAGGTTTCTTGATTAGAGAATATTTGGGGTTAGGTTTCTAGTTTCTCTATTCTGGATAGGCTTAGAAGCACAAACTGAATACTGTTCATCATGTTCAGTCTGGGCTCTTGTTTTGGGCTCTCTGACAAAAAATGCAAGTAAAAACGAGGTATTAAAAGACAGGAAAATTCTGTGTACATTTGAGAATGAAGATCATCAGCTGCAGCCTTGGACAGTGGTTCAGACAAGTCTGTAGCTCACTCATTTCCAGCTGGTTCTGTACCTGATCCAGTTCACAGCAACTCAAGTGAGAAAATTTAAGACACAAATTGCTTGAGGGTTGTGCATAGCTTCACCTTTCCTCCTTACTTCCAACTTCAGTGTTCTACTGGGAGCACCACAGTGAGATTATGGACCAAAAAGCTGATATATTTATTTCTAAATGCCAATAGCAAATCAGACAGCATGACCCAGCGCAACGAAGGGAGGTAATTACTTTTGAAAGGGTGAAAAAAGGTTCTGATTTGTACTTTACCAGTTATGAAATACTTATAATAACTTCTTTCCCCAATGGCTACCGCTCCTCGTGTGTCACTCTGGGTTATCCCTGGGGTATGTTTATGTAACAGTCAATTGGCTCTAAAGGTCTTTTTTTTTTCCTGTTGGGTGAATTTGACAGTCAAGTTTGAGAATGGTTTAACTCCCCATTAACTGTTGCTAATTTACAAGAGAACTCCTGCAGAAAACAAACAAATAAGCTCATAATTTGATGCAACATCAGTCTGGAACACCAAACAAAGTCATTAGGAACAGCACAACAATTGGGATTAGCAAACACAGGTGACTGGGGGGAAGGGACATTCAAGCAAACACCAGAGCTATGTCATTCTCTGGGAGAGCTAGCATGATTCCCAGCAGTTATTAATCTTCCTGTGGGGTGCAGAAACAGGTTGTGAAAAAACTCACACACAAAGGCAGATTTAAATCTCAGAATCACATTTGAGATTTTTGATGTGCGGTAAATAAAATGACACTGTTCATACTTTTTCTGAACTCATCTATAAGGACAGAATTTGAGAGACAAATGCATTTTGTGTGAGGGAACGGCACACAACAAAGCCAGACAAGCTCCTCTGTCTCATTCCAGAATCTGAAATTTGCAGCCACTCTGCATTACATGTTAAATACTACTGCAAACACAGACTGTGAAGGTTGGTGGACAAGAAGTTTGTATTAGATCCATTTTCACTCCTGGCATCAAATTCCAGCCTTTGGTGAGACCAGCAGTGGTTATGCAAATTTCACTAGTCATAGAATGTCCTTTTTCCCCATGTTTTTTAGTTAAAATAAAAAGAACTAGAATGGAGAATTCCAAAAGATCATTATGCAAGCACAGTTTGCAATTGATGTTCACTTGTTCTGTGGAAAACAGAGATATTTCTTCTATGTCATCATACTTTTAAATGCTACATTTAAGGCCCTAATGACTGATTAACACCTCATAGTATGAACTCCACTGTACAAACAAGAATATCTTTATGTCAGTAAACTTACTGTAAGCAAAATGTGATTATAACATTTGCATAATTATTTGAAACCATTTAATTCTTGGTGTCTTTGAAAAAAATTAATCAAGCTTTATTCCTAAAGCTGTTCAAGAAACAAAAAGATAAAGATGTTGCACACTAAGGTGGATCAGGACTGACTGGCATCTGTCAGGTGTCAGGTAGCATTTTATGCTCCAGGGAAACCCTGCCACAAAAAAAAAAAAAAAAAAAAAAAAAAAAAAAAAAAAAAAAAAAAAAAAAAAAAAGGGAAAGGAAAGATTTAAAAAAAAAAAGAAAAAAAAAAAAAAAACAAACAAACAAACAAACAAAAAAGTAAACAAGGGACAGGACATATTTTAAAAGAATAGGGTCCAATAGTTACGGAATGGAGAACTGAAAAGGCAGGGAAGAGGCCTCAGTGCAATCTAAAGGCACAGTGAAAAGTATTGTCACTTGGAGGATTTTATCACACAACATTTTCAAAGATGTTTAAAATATCACTGTGCCACAGGACTAAATAAAACCAAGGAAGAAGCAGGAGAACTAAGGGTCTCCTTTATCATCTTTTTTTTTTTTTTCAGTCTATTGGCAGAAACAAAGCTGTCAAATTACATCAATTGAAGTAATGTCAAAGGTATCTGCCAATCCCAAGCAAAACATTTCTTGTCTTTTTCTTTTTTGGAGTGGGGGTTGGTGTTAGGGTTTTTTAGGTTTTTTTTTTTTGTTTTTTTTTTTTCCAGTTGAATGTCCTTTTATCCTTTTTACCTGTACTTTGAAAGAATCATTAGTCTGAAATTACAATTACAATAGATTTCATTCTCAGTAATAACAGAAGGAAAGAGTAGCCTTCCTTCAAATATTTCTTTCTTTCTACCCAGAGCTACTCAATACATTCGTTATGCTATTTGAATCAGTAATTCCTGTTGATCCATTGGTATGGGGTAAGCAATTGCTACATCACAATCTCACCAGCTGAATGGTACCCAGCAGACCCAAAGGACAGGTTTTCAGCTCAGAAAAACAAAAGGCAGCTTTGTGCCTGTGTTTTCTTTGAAGTTCTTCTGCAGCACGATGAAGAAGTCAAAGTGACTCCTTGCTCATCGCTTCTATGCAGATAAACCTCTCTGGGGAGCTGGGCTGAGGTAATGCCAAAGGCAGCTCTCTCTTTGTCAGATCAGCTCCCCAGGGTCATAATATGATGGAAAAGAGTTGAAGGACACGTAAAGCTGTCCTAACAATACCTGTCCACAGAAGGATCAAAAAAAAAAAAAAAAAAGGTGTGTAAAAGTGGTTTGAATTCATCTTTGTTCTCTGTCATTAGTGTTGTGTTAGGCACAAATGTGCCAAACTCCAGAGTGCAGACATCAATCACGTGGCAGACAAATCCCTCTCCCAGTGTGCTGCCTCTCTCCAGGGATAACGTGTTGCATCTGTATGTAGTACCTGGAATGCAGTCCTTTGGTTTTGATATGACATTTTTTTCTAGAGCAACCAGCTGGGAAATAACTATAGGTGATATAAACTACATAGGCAGGAATGCTATGACAAACAATTCCAGCCTGCAAATCAAAACACAAAAGGGAATGAAAAATAAATTTCATTCCATCTGTATAGACATGCTCTGAATAGTCAGATACAGGGCAGAATTCAAAGTTTCTAGTAGACTTCAGCTGCATGTTTCCCAGTTATTACTCTATTAAAGCTTGTCTTATCACCTGAGGATGTACTTTTATGTTGAAGCTATAAATGAAGACATCATGAAATTCTCAGAGCAACCAGATTATTGCAGTAATGATAACCAGGATGCCATTTATTATCAAGTATATTGGCAAAGTCTCACACTTCAGAGATAAGGATACTTCAAGAAAGTACTTATTGCCTATTTATTTATGATAGCAACAATCTAAGAGTCCCCAAAGATTAGGGGAAAAATCAATTATTTGATTATTTAAGGACATAAGTTGCATGAAAAGGTTTTATTAACTGCCTTCTACATAACACAATTCTATTACATCAACCAATCACTCATGGAAGTATGACAGCTTGCATTGGAAGACAAATCTCACTGCTAGGGACATAGCTGCAGTTTGACAGTGCCCCAAATAGAGCTGGAGGTGCCACAGCCAGGAACAGCACCCTGCTCTGCCAGCCATGATTCCTGACACACAGAGATCTGTGCACTCCTGGATGAAAAGCTTTTCCTTCTTGGAGAAGGAAAAAAAAAGGTCCAAAGAGCAACCAAGCTTCCCTTTCAAGAACAAGTTAAATGTATCCTTTCTTTAAATTTATCCTTTCTGAGAACAGCATTGATTTAAATTAAAGTGGCATATTTTCTTGTCAGGGATCCTTAGGTATTTCATGTGATGAAAAATATTCAAGGCAAATTTTCCAGAAGTTCATTGTGGCATTATAAACTCCCCGTGTAGTTAGATGCTGTGCAAACAGTCACAGTTCCTGCCAGAAACAAGAGTGCTTTGATATAAAATATACAATAGTACTGAAGACAGAGGTGAATAAAAGTGATTACATTAACCCCTATTTATTTATTTTGGGTATTTTACTTAAACAATTCTATATACCTACATTAAAAAACACCAAGAAATGTAAAAAAAAGGAAAAAAAAAAAAAAAAGAACCAGGAACACCATTTAGCATTCCAGCCATTAACATGGATAATTTGTGAGATATAGCAGATTTGAAGAAGGATGTAGAGGATAATGGTGTATCATTGTGACATTTCCCATCTCAATAAACTTCACTAAAATAAAAGCTTCAAAAGCTCCCTGTGAAGAAGGGCAGCACTGTTATTCAAACTCCATTAAGGGAAAATGAGTCACAGTGGGTTAAAGTTAAATACAGAGACTGAAGTCACACTAAACCTGTGTGGCTCAGCTTCAGAGTGAAGCCCACCTAGGTCCTGCTTCTTTCTTTTAATAGCAGACCATGCTGGCTGTCTAAAGAGCCATGAATATATTACAGAAATTGCCTTTCTTCTGTCACTGCATGGGCTGCCACAACAGGCTGAGTGCAGACAGGGATGATTCCAGGGAGCTGATTTCATAACCATACCATTCAGGGCTCAGGAATAGCAGACATGGATGAATATGTGCTGGAAGGCATTTCCCCCACATGGTCTCTGCTTTTGCCTCACAATACTGAATTCCCTCACAAAGATTAAATATGTGCATAAACACAGGTGAGTGAGGCTTTAACTTTTCTGCTCTTCACCAGGTGTTCTTCCATTCCACTGAATTTTCACTTACTGCATTTTTAGATTGATTATGAAAATGTGGGACATATCAAAAAACCTCACAGAAGCACAGAAGTATGGAAGGATGAAAAAATAGGAAACAATTGAGGGACTGGCAGAGTTCACAGAAAGCACTCTCTCTGCTTCATAAATTTGATTTGAATTATTATCACCTCAGAACCCTCAGTCAATGCCAGAATACAAAATATGGACTATGGTTGATAAAAAAAACCCTGTAGCTAGAAAGCAATTCTCCATGTATTTCTTTGAATTTTGTGCTCAGCAGATTTACAAACGCAATGTTCAGAAATAAAATATTTCCTCTTTGGGCTAATTAAAGGATAGGACCATGGTGGTAATAATGAGAATTGGACTTCTGAGACCCCAGGAAAAGCATTTTACACTTGTGGAGAACGTTGAACAGCTTTGAGACTGAAAATTGTGACAGAAATTAATGTCAGTTTATAGACAAGAAGAAATGGATCTGATGAATATTCTCAAGTCGCTCTCACTGTTCCTAAAGCAAGATTGTGAAAGATCCCTAATCCCATTTTTTCTTTAGATAAAAGGTCTCTTTGGCTCTTGGACAGTGAATATGAGAGTTATTAATTTTGTTTTGAATCATTAGGGCTAGCCATTCCTTTTCTACATCAAAAAGGAGAATAAAGAGAAATAAAGTAGTGGAAGCTTTGTTTGCAATGTAACTACAAAGAGCAAATCCTCAGCTCATCCACTTGTCTGGGAGATGGAAGTAAAGAGAATTTACCCTTAGGGAAATTTCTTGCTCCAAGATGCTGAGATTCACATTTTCACCCACAGAGCTGACCAGTACCAGATGTCTTGAGAGTCAGACAGCCTGCAAACACTTGACCTTCCATGAGCACTGAGCTGTCCCTCCTTTCATCCCTTCCCCTGCCCAAGCAGTCAGTGTGAGTGCTGCCATTCTCTCTCTTCTTCTGGATCAAATTTTTCTGCATAGTGTTATAAATTCCTTGTGTCTAGCACTGCACAGTGTGTAAGAGCCCTGAAAGAGGGGAAGGTAGTTAGTACAGCCTTATATTTGCACAAGGGTGAAAATGCCTCACCACTCATTGTGTATAAGCAAGCACAAGAACACACTGAGACATTTTTGCTTACTCCCAGCCCCTACTTCAAGACATTTTTCAGACAAAATAAGAATAAAATCAGAAGAGGAATTCAAAGCATGAGTGCAATTTCTTGGGACAGCTTAACACTATCCCCATGGTGCTGAGCCATGGTGTACATGGCAGATGCACCTTGTGCGCTGCTGCAACATCACAGAGAAGATATTTCCACAGCCACCTTAATTCTCAGCACTTTGCATAAACTAAGCACTTCAGAAAAGTTGGAAGGATCAAAATGATGAGGTGGATTTTTTAACACCATGCAAGTTATTTCCTAAATGCTTATAATTATGTATTTTTTTAAGAAAAGGGGGAGGGGTGAGAAAGGAATAATTAGAATATGACAAATTATTCATCAGTATCTCCCCACGCTAATGAGACAGTTCACAAGGCAGTTAATTATACCAGGATGATTAGTACATCCATACTTATGCTGACACATCTGCAACATGAAAATCAGGTTGTTCTGAAAAGTCTGATGCTGTTACTAGACTTCACCAAAGTGTCTCAAAAACATTTCAATGTTTCATCTAAAGGATTTTCACAGCTTAAGTTAATTGGAGATAAGTTTATTCATTCAGACTTCTTTAATTTTCCACATTAGGCTTCTAAGGGATATTTCATCTTTTTTATTATTATTTTTAATAAATGATGCAACAATGAAAATTAGTCACTTTCCTTAATCACAGGAGAAAGTAGGTTACTGCTCTGCATCCCAAAAACACAAGAACCACCTCATTAAGGATTTGGTATTTGACATCATTCAGAGGCAGTGCTGTGCATCACCAGAGTTGGATTTCATATTAAGCATTCCAAAGGATGGTGCAACAGCTGATCTAGGGATTAAGAACTCATGCCCTGAGTCAAACTAATAATTCTGATTTTTCTTCAGTATTATCCATCATAAATATTTTTCCCCTGAGGCTGGATCTCAGGTTCCTCTGGAGCTCATGACCACTGCACTTTTCCTTTCTCCTGTGCACGGTCATTGCTGCAATAACCCCAGTTGTGAAGGACACCTTGGGTGTCCATTCATTCTGGAAGTCCAAGGTGAACAACTCTTAAACTTTCTCCACTGGCAGTCACTGCTGGTGCCTTGGGCCTCCTTTTTTCTTCCCTGTCTAGGGGCAGCTGAGACCGAGGGCACTGTCTTTGGAGTGAACCTGACATCAGAGTAATAGCTGAGAATCACCCTCCACAGCTCCAAATCCCTGCTAGCATGCAAATTAACACTCTACAGACTGCCCTGAGCTTGAGTTTTTTTTCATTATAAGATCTTGTACTTCCTGCCATTTGCCATTGAAGCTCACATGATAAAAGATCCAGCTGTACTCTTCCTTGGCCAAACAACAACACAGCAAAAAATGAGCCTTTTCCCTATCGTATGGCACAGGATGGAAAACCACAGATGCACAGTGGCTGTTGAAGTGAGTGGCTGCAGAGCAGCTTTGTGGCTGGAGGGAGGCAGGAGAGGCAATTACACTGAAATCAACAGATATTTTGACAAATCACTTGCAACATTTTTATAAAACTCTTCAGAGTGTTGTGATTTGCCCAGGTCCATCAGTCCTGGACTGCAGGTGAAGTGAACAAATCAGGGTGATTTCTGTAAGCTGCAGCTAATGGCTGCAGTTAATAGCTTGTGATAGTGGTAGCAGGGACAGGAACCGCAATTAGTTTTATTAAAGGGAGAAAAGGCTTAAGGTAACAGAAGCTGGGAACACCAATACTAATTCATTTCACAGAATTAAATGGCAGTGTCATTACAGAACCTGTGGTTTGAAATAAAAAGGATAAGGCTTTAGAGGGGTTCTTCTCAGTCACTTTGATACCTCTTTCTTGTTTTGCTTTGTTTTTTTCTTTTTGTCTGGGAACAATGAATCATGTAGAGAGAAATGAAATGAACATACCATAAAACATATCAGGCAGGGGTTTTGTGTTGCACCTGTGCTGTACCCCAGGAGACAAAGTCAGAAACAGTCCTGGGTGCCCTATGAAGGCTAGACAGAGGTGGGATCTTTACTAAAAGTAAATGCCCTCAGGGCTGAGTGTCTCATGAGATGAAGCACAAGCTGCACTACAAGCAGGTATGAATACACCAGTCTTGTGGGACAGCACGGTCTCTTCTGGTCAGGAACAGGCCTGTGAGACCTTCTGGCTTGTATGATCCTGCAACCCTACACTGCTTTTTCTCTTCCTCATAATTTGCACAGAATGCACACCACAGAGGCTTTCTGTATTCCGACAGGACAGGTGAGGATAGGAGAAATGGATTCGCCACCAGCATTTATGTGTTAACAGCACAGGCAGCTTCAGAGGTTTGAGGGAGAGCTACACCCTTCCTATGATGGCTGGAGCAGGCCCTGGCTCTGTGGAGGGGTGCAGGCATGGAAGGCTACTAGAATTCTTTCAAGCAAGCCTTTTTGTCATAGAAAATATTGCAGAGGGCTATCCATGTAAAACTGAAGCACTTTGCCTTCACTTGTACCACACAGAGTGACAGAGAACATCTTTAATTTCATCACTTGAGTAAAGAGCTGCTGCCCAAAGGCAAAACTGGCAGAACTTGGCTACAAACACTCCAAGAGTATTCGCAGTCAGCTGCATCTTGCATTTGACATGTCAGGGTGAGGGAGAAGCTGGTGCATCACTGCTTGAGTATGTGAGTTGCTGATGCCCCACCAGAGGGTTATAAGGTGTGAAAAGCTGATAAAGTCCCCCCAGAGAGCCCAGGAGGCTTCTCCAGTGGCCACATGGGCCACAGTAGCCCAGGACACCCTGACATTGAGGGGAGCTGGGTTTCCATGGCAGAGCACAGAGTCTTTCTTATAGGCACTAGGACTATGTTCCAAAGGTAGATTGGAGTATTTCTAAGTGAATTTCACTTGAGCTGCCTTGGAACTGATAGGATCTAAAACAGACCAGAAGCCAGGAAGAAGCTGCAGGGAGATAAGTCCAGAAAGAGAAATATCTTTATTTCTTTATTGTAAACCTGAGTGGCAGTTTTGCCTGCTTGATTTGGAAATATCAGCCAGTCTAGGTGATAGAACTAAGGAGCAGAATGAAGTATGTGAGCTTTAGCAGTGTAATAGGGAAAACAATCTCCAAACTACCCTTACTTTCTCATAAGTAAGCTACATTGTATCTTCAGTTTAAAATGATCAGGGGTTATCCTCCAAAATAAATAATAAAATAGCAGCGCATACCTATTGCAAAAGTTAGAGTCTGAAGGTATAAATTGGAAAAAATGACCTTGACTCTCCTCAGAGATTCAGACAAAAAAAAAAAAAAAAAAAAAAAAAAAAAAAAAAAAAAAAAAGTGAAGTCAATAAAGTTCTCTTAGGAAAGATAAAGTAAGAAAGAAGAGAATCAGAGCTGAGATGCTTCCTATTTCTTTTTCAGATATTACACTAGCTTTTCCTCTCTCTTTGTCCTTTTCTAGTTAGAGTCCCTTTTTTGCATGCAGAGCCAGGTCCATGATAAAATTCCTCCATCACATCCACTGACTACAGGCAGCCTCAGCCAGGAAAATGGATTGAAGGATTCAGCAGGACCACAGCGTGCTTAAATCCTTGAAGAAGGGAGAAAAAAGAGAGCTGATAGAACAAAATAATGACCACATCCTTCCTGTTAGACAACGGTTACCATTAGGGATGAAACACTTCCTTCTAGAATATAAATGCCATGGTAGTGCTTTATCTTCAAGGCTGTTTTTGTAATCATAATGAAAACACTAAAACCACTGTTTTCTTATTTTTCTTCACCCCCTCCACATTTTCTTCATGTACTGGGAAAAATCAAATCAAATCACCCCATTCTGTGCCTGAAAACATCAAATTTAATGCAGCTTAGAAAGGTACTACCCTTCAAGTGAGTGCTGATGTTTCGACATGTTCATAGTCTCAGCCGCACTGCTTTAAACCCCATCTCAGCTTTCAGTCAAGATGTAGATCTGCAGGAAATATAAGTTTTCCTTCTCTTTCATTGCCTTCAAAACAATTCCTTAATTGATTAACTACTTTTTGTTGCCCAGGTATTCTTCAAGTTGCAAAACACACACAGAGAAATCAACCATTTAAACCAACATCAGGCTTAACAAAATGATCCATTTCATCCTCTTGTAGAAGCTAATGAATCATTTTGAATTTATTGTGATGGAAAGACAGTGTCTTGTTTGCAATTAGGCTAATGAATATTTAGTCTCATGAGAAGGTACTTTAAAATAACTATGTTCATTAGTTATTATTTTTTAAAAATCAAAATATATATCTATGCACAATTTAGCTTTGATTACCTGGCATCTGAAAACACATTCTCAGAGGATGTTTCCAACTACTGTCTTACAAGAGCGAAAGAAGAGTTGTCTCCTGCTTAGGAGACAATTGTGATGATATTTTGAAGCTTAAAATGAGACCTCAGATTTAAGTACTTGCAACAATGTATAGCATTTATGAAATCATAATAATTTATCAATAACTCAATATACACAAGCGCTCTAGCTCAGCCTTGTGGGATTTCTATATCTATCCACAGCTCCAGGCCTATTTCGCTTCAGTCAGCTTTCTCTCACCCACAGCCACTAACCTTGATCCTTCTATTTGATTTTTGAGTGTTGGCATATGCAATGGATCCTTACAGTTTTCTTAATGATGCTTCCTGAGGTGACAGTATCAATACCCTTCACTGTTCTGAGATCTTTCAGGACTTCCCTAACCTCCAGATGTCCTCCTAATAAAGCTTTCTGCAACATCTCAGTACACATAATCCTGTAGCCTTTAAATAACAACCCATCTAGTAGTACTTTGGTTTTAGGGGTGAAGAATGGGATATGCCTGTCACCCTGTGCTATCTCTTAATTGCTTTTTTATAGGATTTTATTTTGCAGCTTGGCTGATCACAGCCTACATTTCAAAGGCATCTGGACAGGGGTTTTTTAATCAAATGCTTGTATACTTCTCTTTACCCACTGATCTCTTGAGCATGCTTTTCTGCAGATGAAGAGCTACCTGCAAAAGAGTTCAGTATCCTTGGCCACTGTAAAGGTTTGATATTTTCCCAGAAGTTATTTGAAATGTGAAACAGCATTCATGTTGCAAAACAAGGAAGTAGCCTTGCTGACATGACCTGCTTTACTGCTTTGAATATGTTAGGTACCTTTTTGAGGATAACTCTGCCTCACAGGAAATGGAAATTAGTTCCATTTTATGCGTATATTTCATTGGTTTGTTTCCTTACAAAGACAAAGGAATATAATATTTTTCCCTCAAGTGATCCCAGAGCTTACTGGCTTTGCTGGATCTTCTTTACCATGCCCAAAACAATTATTTTCTGAACTGCTCTTGCTTTTGTCTCAACCTTACAAGAACAGAAACTATCCCAAACCTTGACCCCCTGACCTGTGGCTGCATTGAGATCTTTGAGTCCCTTTCCTTCAACAGTTCCAGTGTTTTGATTTTAAGAAAACACACTTGTTTACCATGAAAACATATTTTAACTCTGAAAAATGTTGTTTTTCATGTTCACTTCCTTACCTATTGTTCTAACACAAAAGCTTTTGGAAGTTACATGGTTTTTATTCACACAAAGAGTGAGTTTCTGTGCTCCCTTCCATAGTAATTATCTATATATCAAAACTACCAAATCTAGCACCTTTATCTCTGCTGAGCAACACAGTGAGACATACAGAATGACGTAAAGTAAATTCGTTATCCTACATCCAATAAAAAATTGTTTTGGCTTAGTGACTATTTTTGGTTAAGCAAATGCTGATTTCTTATGAAGAATTAACTCTTAGAAGGCTAAAAAAGTTATCCTATATATGTTCTCTCCTCTCAAAATCTTTTAGCAGGTCTGTTAAACTGTCAAATATGCAAACCTTGTGGGAGATGTGATTTCAGTTTGTTTTCATGAGCTCACAGCACTCCTATTTTATCTCTAGGAAGAGCAGAGTACTCCAATGCCAATACTACAATTAGGCATTTAACAACCTCTGCTCAAGTTAACAGAAAGCTGCTTAAGAACAATTTATCATCAAAAATAAAGGGGTTTTTTTTGTCTTTGGTTTTGGTTTTTTTTTTTTTTTTTCTTTCTTGACGTTTTTTTGTCTTTGGTTTGTTTTTTTTTTTTCTTTCTTGACTGTTACTACTTAAGGTCTGAGACTGAAACCCTGTCTTAACCTTTCCCATTTCTCTTCCACACAACAAGAGCATTTCAGCTCCGGTGGGAGTTTCAACAGCTTCATTCAACACCTTGTTCCCTATCACCCACACAGAGCCAAGTCATTCCATATCCGTTGTCTGAGGGCTAATTCATCAGCACCAGCTTCTGCTGTGAATCAGCTGGTTTGAAAAACCTCATGCTAGCTCCCTTGAGCACGGTAATCCTCCATATAGAGGATGAGTCAATATTTTGCTACACATCTTTTTGGCCATTTCAGGGGAAATGTACTTAGTTAACAATTATACAATGCATTTGGTCTGCAAAATCATTTACAAAAAGAGATGTGTATACATTATCCCTGTTGTAGATAAACCTATCTACAAAAAAAAAAAAAACCACAGAGATGGGATGTGCCCTATCTGGGATCAATCACATTTAGCCCTGTAGAAGCTGATAGAAAGGAGAAACTACTTGGTCCCCAGCATTAACTATCACAAGATGCTCAAGTTAGTTTTTATTCTCAGGGCAGTAAAATTATCCCACATCTACAGTGATATATGTATTTGTTTTCGCTAGGCTAAATAATCCCTGGATGCTCATCCCAAGCTTTGCACTGCTCAGTTACACCAGTTTGGGGTCTGTATGAAGTAGACTGGGGAAAGGGTCATAAACCTTTTTTTTTTTTCCCTAATCTGTTTGTTTCACTACCTTGCCAAAGAAGATTTGCACTCTGAGAAAGATTTGGACTGGGAAAACACATCCAGTGCTGGGAGAATGTGTAAGGTGCCAATTTCTCTGGAAGAAACATTTGTCATAGAATCGTTAGAATTGGAAAAGGTATCTAAGATTATTAAGCCCAAGCAGGACATTAGACTCAATCACAAAGAACACAACCAACACACAAGAAGAAAACCACTAGTGAGGTTTACTAAAAGCTGGTTGTGACAATGAACCCCAAACAAGTTCAGCAATATTCACCAATCTACAGTGGCATGCTCCCAGAAAGGGAGCAGTTGTGAACATGAACAGCACTGCTGCTAGAACATTAACAAATCTGTAATGCAGAACATTGATAGCATTTTGGGATGACATATGTGTGAGATTTGTGTATGTGTTGGCCTGTTGAAAACAAACAGCACACAACAGGAATTAACTGAAAATTTTGATCTTTAAAGAGGAGTGTTGGTGCTTTCATGAGATCATTTCAAGGGTAAAGGGCAAAAGAGCTTGCTCCTTCCTCATAGCCCATACTCAAGTGCCAGGAGTACCAGCAGGGATGTTATTCCAGCCATCACAGAAGCTCTGCATTTCCAGGGGATGGAGCACTGCCAAGCATGAATCAGTTGTGCAGGATATCTGACAAAGCCAGTGATAGATCCATTAGTTGCTAAGATCTCTATACAATCTTCTCTTTAGAGAAAAGAAGAGAAAACATCATACTCAGTCCCAAGCAGTAGGTTCCCTCCCTATACTTTACCATAAATCAGATATGGACTTTTTTCTTTTCCCCACCAAAACCACACACATTCAGGTTCCTTCCCTTTTCTTGACCAAGAAGATGTTTCTAAACATGTCTCTGCTGAAAGTTTATCTTAGTCTGCTCAAGACAATACTTTTTACAGGGAAGGCAAGGAACTTTCTGATCCTCTCTTTTAAGAAAACTGGCAGGCCATTTGGCTTCATGCCAAAAAAGGTTAGCATCCCAACAGGTTACCCTTGTCAATAGCTGTCAGCACATATTTTTCTCAATAGATAAAATTAAGTTGAAAACTAAAAATAAATTAATTTTAATTTTTTTTTCTCTGCAGAGCTGTTAAGAAAATAAATATAATTTTACAAACACCTCTCATTTATTAACTCATTATGTATAAAGTAATGTTGAAATGGCAGTAGTCAAGACTTTGCTCTCAAGTCTAAACAACAACAGACACAAAAGGATCTTTTTCCCCTACAATCCATCAGCATCATTACAGGAGCCCCAGCCTTGCAGAAAAAAACAGGATAACTACTCAAGCAATTTTTTTTTTTTCTATTTAGATGTTATCCTAAATCAACACATTCATTCTGGACTCTTTACTCAGCTTATTTCTCAGTATTAACTATCATTGCAGTACACACCAAAAAGTGTGCAATATCTAGGATTATATTCTATTCAGAAGTCGTGTTCCCTGTTTTCCTAACTGTTTGTCAAAACTTTATTTTTCTATTTTGAGTAGTGAAAAGCAAAATTCTTCTTCAGCTGGATACTGATGTAAAAACGCAATTTAGAAGTTCACCTTGCTTTTCAAACCAGCCCATAGCAATGGCTCAGCATTCATAACTTATATCACTCCACAGGTCTTCTTTCTCACCTAAAATCAGAGATTTGCCAAGGTATTCCTGCTTAAAAGGAAAAATAGAAGTCTAATGCACTTAGGTGTCATGCTGTCAATTCTGATAATTTTCAGATGCCTCCAACTCCACAAGTACACCTATAGTAACACTGAAGGTATTATTTAGTGTCACAAGCCAAAAAACAAAAATAACCATGGCATTGTTTTTTAACTTATTGAAGGAATTCCAAGTATCTATGTAGCACAGAAGTTTTCCAACTGAAATCTTGCCCTAAGCCTGATCTGCTGGTTTGGTTTTTAGTACATGCTTACTGAATTCAGCAGGTGATCACACAGGATTTTTTTTTATTTGGGAGCCAAATGAAGGGTCTCTGGGTTCTCTTTGAGAAGCATTTCAGGCATTATGTGGCTGTACAGACAGAACTCTCACACAATGGCAAGGAAAGAATTCTTAATTTCAGCTCTGAAGTCACCAGAAAAAAATGTGAAGAATGAGGTGAGAGCTACTGAATATTGGTGCAACATATAGAGGAAACGTTGCATACTTTGTGCGGGATTGTGGCTCTCTCTTCCTGCCAAAGCAACAACAAGAGGAGTTGCACATCTCCCAACCCCACCACCCCCATGCTTTTCAGAGAGCAAACGGACACAACACCACACAAACAAAAAGTGCTGTGTTGGTAAAGGACATTTGGAAGCCCACAGCAGCAGGTGACAGTGTGTTACTGGGGAGATTAATTACTTCTCATGCTTCCAGAAAGTCCATTAAGAAATCTAATCTACAAAACAGGCTCTCCTACACACATTACTTATCCATTAACATTCTGAGAGCAATTAGCAATTAGGCAAAACAGGTGATAGCATGTGCAACCCCTGTGAAGTAGTGAGAGAGAGATTTCCATAATATTTTCACATTGAGGCAGAAGCAGCATAGCAACAAGAGGTGCAGCAGCAAGCACTTAATTTGTATAGTCTGGCCAGGAGAGCTACATGGCAACAGTTTGAAAAAATTGAACCTCTGTATCTAAATAATATCCGAGTTTTACTCCCTTAGATTTTCCCTCCCTGCCACCCTCATTTTCCATGATACCAATCTGTATTTTTCCCTATCTCTGGTCCTGTCCTCTTTCTGCCACCAATTCTCTGGTCCTGTCCTCTTTCTGCCACCAATTCTCTGGTCCTTAACTACTTCTTTTAGTCTTTTTTGGTGTGTCTGGAGATCCTGCATTGATCAGCATTTTTTTTACATTGTTCATGTCTATTGTACAGCCATTTGCCACCATTCGTGTTGGGAAGATATTGTTCCTTTCTCCTTCTGGGACTTTAATCCTGATTTTTTCCTCATTGGCCTACCCAAACTTACATGAATCACACTCTGTGGGTGGTTTTTCATCCTGTGAAACATCAGGGGAACACAGTGAGACCTTTTATCAGCAGAGAAAGGTAAAAGAGTGCAGGATTGTATTTCTGGCTGAGAATTTTCCTTCAGAGAACTCTCTCTTGCTTCATCCCACTCTATTTTTTGCTCCATCCACCTCCTGTGCAGCATTTATAATGTTGTCTGATCTGACCCTTTTTTCCAAGGTCTATAGCTTTAGCTGGCATCTAACTTGATCTGGATAACAATTCCCTGGCACCTCTCCAGCATAATTATACATCATGAAATGCATTAAAGATTTTAATTTGGGACAGCTCAGTCTCCGCAACTATTAATGATTTGGCATCTTTTTGAAGCTTGTCAACAGGGCCACCAATTGGGGTGATGGTGGGGTTTGTGATGTGTATGTAACAACTGTCCAGCAAGAATTGGAAAGTCACCAGCAAATTTGTCTATAACAATGAAATCTCAGTGGGTTTTAGTCAATACATCCAAATCATGGACTTGATTTAAGGACATTTAAATGAAAGTTTTGCATCCCACTCTTAATATCCATCAAGTATATATTCTGTGTTGAGGATTTTTTTCCTTCACCCTTACTTAATTTTCCCTCCCTTATCTGTTTCACTTTTAATTCTGTGTTCACCTGACCCAAAAACAGTGTTATATTTCTTTAATCGCTGTCTTTTACTCCATTTTTTCATTCCTTTCTGTCTCTAGCACCCCTTTTCACACACTGGTTATTTAGTTGAAAATAAGGCAACTGGAATTAAGAGGCAGAACTTATGTAAACTGAGGATATTCAGGTCTAGACTATACAATCAATTATTTCAGATGGTTCAGAAATAATACAGTTTATCCTACTGCAGTATTTAGTATGAATGAGATGGCCATCGATTCTTAGATAATTGCATTACTGATAGGACAGTAAGTACATGGAACAGGTTGCAGGAGAGAATATTAAAGCAAGGTGAGATTAGTCATAGCATAATAGAATCATAGAGATGGAAAACATGTACATCATTCCCCAAGCCCCTCTACCTTGCCAAGTTTATGTTGCTTTCCACCAAATCACACTCTCAAATTCTTTGTTGAGTCTAGTTTGAGGGGTGCTGGTAGGAATTCACCTCCCAGTTTTCTGGGATTGCTCTTTACCTCTGTGGAGACCTCCTCTGCCTGTTGCTTTTGATGAACTAAGCATGGAGTCAGACACTTCCTTGAGCAAAAAGACTTCCACTGCATGCCATAATCAGAGTGATGTGCTCCTGAAAGAAGAGATGGTGAGTGTGAGAGGAAACCCCACAGAATGGCACTGATTTGAGTGCCCTGGCAGAGAGACCACTGCATTCCAGCCTGCAAACAGACTCTGGAAGCAGCAGAAAGAGCCACACAAACTGCTGGAGGTCTTGAACAAGATGCAGCTTCCATTAACAGTGACACACCAGCAGAAATAAATGTGCCTGCATTCTTAGGACTCAATTAGCATTAGCCATACTTATTAAGGCAGGAATGCTTTTGAGAATATGAGAGATGCTGAAACATTAGAATCTCAGGAAAGAATCTGCAAGTTTTGCCTCTGGGTAAACTGGAAGAACTAGCTGGAAATAGAGAGGTAGTCTAGAAAGCAAAACAAGTAGTACAGATTAAACAGCATGTATCTCCTTGCCTGTAATTTACCTACAGGAGAAAACCAAGTAAGAGGCTTGTTAGAATATGGTAAACCTCGTCCTCCATCTAGCTAAAGAGAAAAGGAGATAATAAATTATTATTATTACTATAAGCTATATATAATTTTCCTTCCTAAATCTCCAGTAAGACTTTTTTATATGGAAAAATGTCATGTGCATTTTTAAATAACACAAGGCCATGTGCTGGAGTAATGTTGAAAGAAAGACAAGTAGAAAGAGGGATGAGAGCTGGAAGAAGCTTGTAGTAAAGATGTGTCACGTTCTTCAGTCACTCCAGTGAATGTTTTGCGCTCAGTGGATATTCATTTCTGACAGCATAGTGTGCAAAACAAGCACATCCTGACCATACAAACTACACCAGAAACTCCACTTCATTATCTGATCAGTTTTCAGACAATAAAACTGCTAAAATGTAAATGGTAATGTCCCACCTTGTGGCTTAATTCTGAAATCTCATTGTTTGAGATTAAACTGGAGCTAGCCTCAGTGTCCAAGTGAGACACAGTTGTGGAATTACCAGATTGATTAACTGGTTGGGACACAGTGGTTCATTTCCATTATTAATATAACCTAGAGACTTTAGTGGTGCTTTACCTGACTTAAAGAAAGTCTGTAAGGTTGTCTCCTTTCTTGGATATATTCAAAATTTAGGTGCACACAGGCCAGAGCCACCACTCTGGTTAATGATAACCTGGGCAAGGGTCTTGGGCGAGAGGTCTCCCAAGTTCTATCCCACCTCAGCCATCACCTGCTTCCAGTTGGGGATGTGTTTTTGCGGGGGGATATCGAAATTAATGATGGGGATTAACAGTATTAGTGGGTATTAGTTACAGAATTAAGAATGCTTTGGCAAGAGGTAAAAGTTATGCATTTAACTCCGGCAGGAGCAGGGTGGGGAGAGCAATCTCTTGGAGGAAAATTAGGATCTTTTAAATTAAGTTGCCAGTTGAATTTTGTCAGCAGACAAATTTGTTTCAGAAAATACAGGGGTTGTTTGTTAATTAACAGTGCAAATTTATTTTTATCATTATTATCTGTTATTACTTACGTAATTGTTATTTTGTTGCTGGTACATTTAATAATAATTTCATTTGTCCATAGCACATTTTATATAGAATTATACATATATTTATATATTCACATATAATTATACATAATAGATATTTATAAATTACATTTATACATAATAGATTTAATAAAAGCTAAATAATGTTATTATGTAACTGCTATTATTATGTCTAATTACTATGTGTTGCTGGGACTTTTTGTTTAGGTTTTCTATCAAAACAGTATTCAGGTCAGCTGACATATCCTTGAGAGGACTGTGTAGGAAATTCCCCATAATATGTTGGGGTTTATAATGAGATTTTTGCAATGTCATACTGCTATTCTACCTGACAAATCACTGGATTTTATTTAATGAATTTTGTCCTAGCTACTGTTCTATGCAGAACATAGAGCAATATCTTTCCATGGAATATCTACACTCAAAAAATATTTACCCTATGATATCTGTAAGGTAAATGTTACTTTATAAATTGGAATATTTGTCAATCCATGGAGTTGTTTGCCCTTTCCCAGAAATATTTATGCAGTACAATGAGAGTATTTACCCTTCAATTTAACCAGCAAATATTTGTAGGCCACCATCTTTTATGTCCACCACCTGTTCTTGAGGTATCTCACTGCCAAATTATTTTATTTCTCAGTTTCTTTTCACTCTTTTTTATGGCACATTGTTTGCTTCAACTTTTTCTGTGCCTATTCCTGACTCTCTCCTCCCCACTGATCACCATATTTCTGGGAACATGGAACAGGGTCAGGTTTCCATACTCCTGAGGCAGAGCAGCAACAGAGTACAATGATAGAATGGCTTGGGTTGGAAGGGACCTTAAAAATCACCCAGTTCCAGCCCTCCAACCTCATGGACAGGGGCACCTTGCACTATCCCAGGCTGCTCAGAGCACCATCCAACCTGGCTTTGGACACTTCCAGGGATGGGACAGCCACAGCTTCTCTGGGCAACCTATTCCAGGGCCTCAGCACCCAAAAGTAAAGAAATTCTTTCCAACATCTAATCTAAAACAACTCTCTTCAGTTTGAAGTCATTTCCCCTTGTTCTGTCACTCCAGATCCTTGAAAAAAGCCCCTCTCCATCTTTCTTGTAGGCTCCCTTCAGAACTAATGAGGGCTCTCATTAGTTCACCCCCTTACCCTTTTGTTTTTTGGCCACAAACCCTTGCATTTGTAAAGCACAAACCCACAAGCCAGGGCTTGTTTTTGTAGCACACAACAGGCTCTGGTACAATTTGGTTCCTGATATTTCTCAATCTCTTTTCCACACTAAGGTTTTGTGGGTTATTCTTCCAGCTGAAGAGCTGTTAGAAATTATTTTCCTCTTCAGAAAAATTTCCTTGAACTTTCCTTTTTTAAAAAATCTCTCACTTTATTACCTTTATGTAGAGTAGAATCTTATGGTATAAGTTGCGCTTCACTGAGGATACTTAGTTTTTAAATACAGGTGAAAAAAAATAATACCCTCTTAATATCTCTTTAAATATTAGAATTTTTAAGCATTACATCCACTTCCTAAAAAATGCAGATAATGTAATGAAAATTACAGGGAAGCACAAACTCACAGAAACTATAACTAATTATTTACAAATTAAGTTAATGAACACATTGAAATGTAGCCAGGCTGGAGCCCTAAATCCCTTTGTAGGGTCTTTTTTTTCCCCAGAAAAATGTTGTTCTAGTTTATCAAAAAGAAAGTGACTTATAAACTGATGGATTCCTTTCACATTTCATCAGAACAATCATCTGTGCTTTTTTTGCTTTCTGCTTCCTTGGTGCAAAAGGAAACTCTCCTCTGCAATGTCCCATGTTGATCTGAGTCACAGCTGATTGTTTTCACTGAATAGGCAGTTTTTAAAGTCTAGATTGATTCAAATTCACACCGCAAACTCTTACATCAAACCACATGTTTTCTATTGTTGTCTGACATTACATTTGTAATGAAATTGCCATTTCAGGAAATATTTGCTGTGTGAATAAGCAATCCATTGATCCCAGAACATTTGTGTGTGCCAGACAACAGCAGGAGCTACACCTTGTCACAATTCTTTAGAAGTACGCTCCGACTAAGAACCAACCCAAAATGCCTTACACCCTCTACAGCTGCAGCTGAGCACATTGGACATGCTGGTGAATTTATTCTCTGTTCCCTGTCAGGGACATGAATCTGCTCATGGGAGGTTTCAGGTCAGAAGCAGGAGAGAATTTAAAGCTTACTCCTGGAGAGAAACTCCCAGTGGTGAATAAGGTGCTGGCAGGGAAAGGGGACACCTGTGTGCCAATCCTGTCCAGCTGATGCTTCAGGTGCTGGGGTGAAGGTGTGTTTGGGCAGGTAAGGGAGTGAAAAGCAGCATTTCCTGTTATGAATAAAAAGTTATCTAATTTTGTTTAAGGTTACAGAGCTAAAACTGGTTAGACCAATTGCTGTTAAATTAGCTTCATGGTTAAGAGTTCTTCTTTAATTGCCTGTCAGTGGTTGATGATTTAGCCGTTGTCCTCCTGATGCTTGCCTGGGAGCAACACCTGGTAATGCAATCAGCTGGAGACATTGAAAAGAGGCGATCAGGGTTAGGTGCGTGTAACTGCAGTGATCTGAAAGCCTTTTCTTGCGAGTCACCTGTTGTGGCTGGAGGGACAGGCACTGAGCTGTGCAGTTGACAGGGGGTGTGGAGCTACATGGGAGGTACCAATTTCCTATGCAGTGTTCCCAAAGAAAAAAACACAGCCAAGCTACAGTCACATTTAGCAGCTCTTATTCCCAAACACAGGAAAGCAATTTCCAGAAAAGATTGAATTTCTTTCCTTCTGCTCAAAATATTTTCTCTTTCTTTTCATTCCTCTTTTTTTCTTTTTTTTTTTTTTTTTCCCCTAAAATTTAACCCAGATCCAATTGAATGTAGCACACACATAGGTACGACAGGTCAGAGAGTATCTCTGGCACCCTGCTGCACCATTCAGAGAGGCGTGTACAGAAGCACATTTCTTAGCTGACAAGCCCTCAAGAGGAAATTCCTGTTCTCCGAGAGAGAAGGGAGGAGACAAGGCTGTGCTCTTTTGGATGTCTTTGCAGCACACTGCAACTTCCAGCCCTCACTGCTAGGGAGCCAAGCAGTCACTTGTGTTCTGTGGCTGGGAGGCTTTTCTAGGAGAGCCACAACACAAATTTCTCAGAAGTACTTTATGTCTTCTGCTTAAAAAGTCAAATAGAAAAAAAAAACTCCTAGAACCAAAAATTGGCTAAAACGTGGCTAGAGCAAGATAAAATGTGGCAATGTGTTTGACAGTAAATGCAACACAGACATCATAACCATTCTTTTCTGTCTGTAATTTTAACTGGTCACAAACACTAAGATGATCTGCAACAGCCTGGGAATCCTCTTCCATCTTGCTTTCCTACCCTGACTGTTGTTAAACAGCTCAGTAGTTCTGGACTGAACAAATACAAATACTTCAAAGTAGCATTATCTAATTAAAATGTTCCTCTTTCAGAAATTCTCTAGATTATTTTTTTCCATTTTCTCCTAAGCATCCTTAGCAAAACTCAATCTCCTGAGTTGTGGTCATTTGCACTGGAAATACAGCATCTTTTCTGACTGGAGCTAAGCTTATTTAAAAAAATATAAATAGCACACTCCAAAAAGGCTGCCAAATTTTTTAGCAAAATACATTTGCATGGATTTCTTCCCGGAGTAGAAATTCCTCTTTTTGCAATTGTGTGCAATTTATGACCACTCAGAAAATATGAGCCATGTTCTCTCCTCTTTTATACAGCATAAACTTCAGTGAAATCAAATTACACTGATGTAAAACCATTGTAAATGAGATCAGAATCACAATCTGCCTCACCCAAGACAAAACTGTTTTGTGGCTAAATAATTTCATTTTGTGATTAATTTAATATTAGTGATGGGGTCCAAATGTGTTCTGTAAACTGCTTTATGAATAGAATTTGATCCTCTGAGGTCAGTGAAACACAAATGAAAAAACATTCTATTATCAAAGGTGCCATGTTTTTTTGTGAAGTGTTTCCTTTTATAAAAAAATTCCTATTCTTCCTGAAATCCAAACATTGACTCTTAGAGATTCTTTCACTGAAGGTGTTGGGTTTCATTTGTTTGGGATTTTTTACTGTAGAAAGACAGTTTCTTTACTTAGCTGGGTATATATATATATATATATATTGCTGAATATATTCACTGTTGTTGCTGTCTCTCTCCTAGCTAACATCTAAGCTTGTTTTACCAGGAAACCAGTTCATATCCATAGCTTGATTTGTTACTTTTATAATTAGCCAGCTAAACTAACAGTTTATAAAATTATATCAGCACAAAGAAAGTCTGCTTGGATTCAGAAGGACATGATGTGCCCTGTGTTTGCAGAATATTAATTGTGACTGGAATAAATATTGATTATACCCTTTGTAAAATGACCAACAAACATTTCAGTATTCTTTAAACACAAGCTGTTTGTTCCTGATAGATTGCTGTACTTTCCCTGAGGAAAAGTAGGGGGGAAAAAAGTTGGAGAACACTGCAACTAGATAGATGTGGGAAAAATACTCAACAAATGATCGTGTTAAGAGAAAATTGTGCAACCTTTACAAAATTTTAATTAGAGTTCTAATTTTATTCATTCCAAGTCTGCTGGTATCAAAAAAGAGAGCTGTACTGGAGGATGTTTCATAAACTCCAAGTTGAAGATCAGATACTGTTCTACAGGAATTACTTTATCACATAAATTAATATAATGCTCAGATCTGATATTGAACTAAGAAAACAGCTCTTAATAATGTAACTTCTGCTGTACTTCATAAAGCTGAGAGAAATAAATAACATCTTGCCTTGTGTTTTGTCCTGATGCAAATATAAGCATAATATGTCCCCAGTGTTTTCTGGAAAGCCATTATTCATCCAGGTTTTGGCTTCTGAAAATAATCAGATTCTGGACTTTTTAATGCAGAGAAAGAGAGAGAACAATCTTACTGTAGAATAAAGATACTATCTCTCTTCTCCTATTTAACTTATTTTAAATTTTAATTTCTGGTGTTATAACCCCCTCTAAGCTGTAAGGCTCCTCAGATCAATGTCACCAAGGTTCAAACCCTGTTTCCTTCCTCCAGTATGCTTCATAAGGATTACAGCATTAAAAAGGAAAAAAAAAAACCCCCTCCTCTATTCTCAGTCTCTTTTGCTGTCCATCTTTTAACATCTTCTGATTTAATTTGGAGATGTATAGTTACCTTCCTTGCTGGGTTCCCTTAAATGATCATAATCTTTCCTTCTAGAGAGCAATGTTCAGCTCTCAGGATGCTCTCCTACTCATTCAAGCAGCTCATTCACTATTTCCATCTCTTAGCATTTAGATTTTACTTCTGGTTGACAAGTTCCCTGCCTGAGCACACTTTGTCAGAGACATCAATGTACAGCAGCTCTTCAGGCCTCTCCAGCTGTCTGCAGATGTCATTTCCAGGACTTTGGTTACATTCTACCTTCTCATAACAACTCTTGGATAAAATACAATTTGACATATAGCTTGAGATGAAGAGGTTAATTGAGTCTATGCAATTGATTCTGTAATTATGTTCACAGCTCAAGAATGTTGGATCTAAAGACACTTAATTATGTATTCTTGGCCACCTAAGCTGAGGCAAACCTTATAACCACCACTTGGTCCAGATCATATTAACAGAAATTTGCATAAGGAAGATTTTTTATTTACATCCTTACATACTAAAAAAATGGCACCAAATGGAAATCAATATTTTCATTAGTAGTACTACTCCTCAGTGATATTCTGATTTACTGAGGAAGGACAGGTGAGGAAGAACAGTCCCCTGGATGTGCCCTCAAGGGTTACAATGTGTTGATTCTGTTAAATTCACTGCAAAGGGACAATCTTCCCTCCAGGAACTGTTTTGGCTGAGGCTGCTCCCTTCACTCGACAAGATTTCTTTGTCAGCCAGACAACCCAACCAATATTACATTAGTTTCTGTGAGCAAAGATGCTTTCTTATTCTGTCACTCATAACCTATGATTCTGGGTAGCAGCTTTACTCAACTCTAGATAAATAAGACAAGACAAAGCTACTGCTTGCTCTTGCTTCCACCAGAACACATCCTGATTATCTGCAGAGACTTCCCACCTGGATTTTCACACAAGCTTCAAGAACAAGGAGCATTTGTACTGTAAGTGAGAAAAGACTCATGGCAACGTGGCCATCCAATACATCCTCCCACTTGAGAGAGAGCAAACTCCATTCCACTTTGCATCAGGAGATTCTGTTCCCTGCACACAAATAAACTGCAGCATGGTGCTTTCTAGGCACCAACTACCATCTACTCTTAGTTAAACAAAACCACTTCTGGCAAGGAGAGCAGAGGTTTGCTACTTCTTGCTCATAGCAGCAGAATCAGGAGAACAAGAAAGCAAAGGAGATGGAATAAATCAGAGTGAACCACCTTTTTGCCTCGGCAGGTCCTTGGAGAAATCAGTCTCCAGAAGAAATAATTGTAAAATGAGAAATCTTGGTTTGTACTTAGCTTTAAGGTTCATTGTGCCTGGCTTTGCAGCCATTCTGGGCAGAGAAAAGTAGAAATCACTTAGATTTCCAGTTGGATGAAAACTGACTCAGCTTCAACTCCACATTTTTGCTCATCATTCTCTTGTGACAGAAGCCTCGAGCAGACCTCCATGGGCAGCTCTCTGCTCCAGCTGAGCACGTGCAGCCCTCCCACCTGGCCCTCTCTGGCAGTACCAAATATATTCATCTCAGTGGATGGCTGAACAAATTAATCTATCAAAGAGGTAATATCTTTTGAGAAAGGGAGAATGTCTCAGAGGGGGACCAGTAACTGGGACTACTGCATGCAGGAGCTAAAGCACAGTCTGAAACTGATATTAAAACCCCAGCATTTTTAATCTGTCACTGACATTTAAATCAGAAAATCCAAAATCTGTGTAGTGTCCAGTGAAACAGCAAGCTTAAAAATAGCTTTAAGAGGCAGAATAGCCAATTAGCCTTGAATAATGTGAACTGGGCAAAGCACAAAACCCCTGTGTGCTTCCCTAGTGGAGCTGGCTGAGGCCCCCTGGGGTAGTTTGCTGTCTCCAATGATACCTAATGACCAGTGTTTCAAATGAGGCTCAAAATTTCAGGAAGCTACTAATTACTCCTTGCTGAATCAAGAGCACAGCTGAAACAGCTTCTGATCAGTTTATGCTTGGACTAGAGGCACCTACATGTTCTTCTTGGTCAGTGTAACTTCATTTTCTATTCATGCTGAATACCTGTCATTTTAAAAACAAAAGCTAATACTGATAATGGTTGCTTGTCACCATCATGAGTTTATACAAAAAAAGCTATAATCCATTTTTCTTTAAAAACAACCCCAAAACAACAATGGTCCAGTTGCCCCTGACTACTTACAAGTAAGATTTTTTCACACATGTGAATGAATTCTGCAAACACTAACAGAGCTGCGGAGAGCTGCCCAAAATATTAAATTTACAGGTAGCCTGGTCATTCTCTTTTTTGACTTGTTTTTTCCCCTGTGAACAAGAAATTACTGGGAAAAAATACCTGGTTGTAGAAGACTTAAGTTAGAAAGTGGCAGTAGTCAAAATCTTTCAGCTTTGCATCACTGGCTTAGGTTAAAGGCAGCCCAGAAAATCTCCCTACTTGGTTCCTGAATTAAATCCATCCCAGGATGGACACCATTAAAAAATAATATTTCTCTCA
Source organism: Pyrgilauda ruficollis (assembly GCF_017590135.1). Taxonomy (NCBI): domain Eukaryota; kingdom Metazoa; phylum Chordata; class Aves; order Passeriformes; family Passeridae; genus Pyrgilauda; species Pyrgilauda ruficollis. The sequence continues at coordinate 1,933,962 of NW_024529933.1, forward strand.
ACTGATGTTAGCTCTCTCATAGACAGAAAAATGAAAACATTTCAAGAAGATTCATTTTATGACTTCAGTTAAACTTTTCAAAATAAATTTAAAGACAATAGAACTGGAAACGTAATTTGCTGCTGTATTCAGCTTCATGATTGCTTAATCCTTGGTTATCACACCTATAAATTAGAAATCTGGGTCCTTTCATGCACGTACTTGATCCAAAGTTTCTTGTGGCGCTGGGGACTGTGGAAACCTGGCTTTTCTGAGGAAGGCAGTGAGTGAAAAAGGGATCTTCTCGTGGGAACTATTACTATCTGCATTCATTCCATTTTTGCAGCAAGGCATAAGGATTTGAAAGATGCAATTGCTCTGTGGAACTGCTTTAAAAGGAAGGGGTGATTACCCCTCTTATGTTTTATCACATCCATATGCAGCTTTATTATACAACAATTTCTAAAGTAGAAAGACAGGAAAAGGGATATCAAGAGGTTCCCTCTCTTCAATGACAATGTCAACAAATGTTCAAGGGTGTTTTATGAGCATTCAGCTCACTCAGGGATCTGAGGCTGACCATCAGCTGATAACAGTATCAACTTCCAGAAGAACAGCTTTGAAATTTTATTCTGTACAATTGTTTTTGTGGGATAGGGAGAGTAGGAAAAAAGAAATGCGGAATAAAATATTAAAAATCTCTAGGAAAAACATCAAAGAGAAAGAATTTGGCACTGAGATTACTTCAGTCATGGATCTAAACTATGTTGTGGGAGCAGCATGAAAGAGGGTTTGAGGGCTTTTTTAATTTAGATTTTTCATTGAAAAATAAATGTTCTTTTCACAAGCTAGAAACGGTTCCCTCAAAAAATATTTCTTACGTCCTAAAATAACCAGGTTGTACTTCTGATGGCAAAAGAAAGATACAGTGGTTTAAGCAGTTAAAAAGTTTTTTTAATGTTACCAAGGGAATACCTCTTCTTTGGAACATAAAAGACATTAAAGGAGGATTTTTTTTTTTTTTCTTCTTCCTAATAAATTTCAACTATTCTGTTCAAAATTTCTGAAGAACAAAATATTTTCTCCCCTTAGGATAGCCATGGAAAATTAAAATCTGTTACAAGAAAATGATGAGGCAGGTTTAATGTGATGTCTGGAATTCTGTCTTAAGTCTACAGAGGCCAGAGTATTAGAATAAATAATCTGCTGCAGACTTGCTAAACTAAATAATGAATGTACATTTTACAATGTAGAAATGTTGATTTATTTGTATAGTTTTTTTTGCTTTGCAATCATAATTTTCAGTTGCCTAAAACCCGTGCAAGGCTTGACAATGCCCAATGAAAATGCAAAAAATTTGAAACAAATGAAGTAACCAAAATAATTCTTTTTTTATAGATGTCTCAGAACTCTGTAGTAGTCAGGTCTCAACTGCAAGCCAACTAGTAAACTTTTTTCTTTTTATATCCTTCCTCCTTAAAAAGTAGTAATGAATCTCAGTATTTTCCATATTGGCCACCAACATAAAAGGGAATAAAACAGCAGAGACAGACCAAGGAAGAGACAAGTAACTTGAGGATGTAAAAGGCAATGTGCCTCTCTAAGGTCTGTCTGTGGAGGGGCACTCATTTCTGAATTCTATTTGAAATTATAAATCAAAAGTTCCTTAGCAAGGATCTAGAGAATCTGCAAATATTTCAGAGTGTTTTTTCAAAAGAGGTGTTAGCAAAAAAATTAAAAATTTCTTTTATCACTTGAGTCTCAACACAGAGACTAAAACTCATCATTTTCATACACTGAGAGAACAGAGATGCAAATTTATGGACATTTATGTATGAGTATTCATATGAATGACACAGAGAACCTTCATGTGATGACAAACAGAAGAGACATCTGAGATGTCTGTTAAAGTTCTGTGCGGACTCAGCTGTGCTGCATTCACTAGCAAACACAAAACAGTAATTCCTTTAATTATCTAGGTGAAAGGAGATAGTTTTGGAAGCTGTGGAAGGTTTTCAAAAAGGGAGAATGGCCTCCAGAAAGGAGTGGGAAGAAATGCCAAAACTACTGGATAGCGCAAAACAGTTACACAAAAATCCTTGAAAAAGGGCATCCAAGCTGTGAAGTAACAGTGGCAAAAACAGGACACAGAATGGGAATGTTTCTGAAAGTGAACATAAGAATAAAATTTAACTTCAATGTACCAAATGCAGGAAATATCTTCAAAATAAAGGTGCTGTGTTTACAGATGGGAAACATCCATGTTTGGGTCAAGTGCCCTTTCAAATTGAGTCACTAAAACCAAAGAATACATTTATTTTTCCTTTCTGGACTACTAAGCAAAAATAATAAATTTGGAGGTCTAAAATTTTTTTCCTATGTTCTCAGTTCCCTACATCTAATCTCTTTTCAATATACACTGCTTTCCCCATTCCTCTGCTGTACTTTTTTCCTTCTTTTCAGTTTCCTCCTTCTCTGCTTTCATTCCTCGATGCAGTCATTGCTAGACATCACACCAAAGGCTCCAGGTCTTCTCTCTGTCTCTGCTTTTTGCTCATTTTGTTCAGCTCAATGCAGCTGCTTTGTTTCACGGAGTGCAGCACATGTTGCGTTTGTACTTTGCTAAATCCACAGGACTCCAGATCCAGTTGAGCTCCCTGTTATTTGAGTGTGAATAATAGATAGTGGTGCAGTGGCTGGAAGTGCCAGCTTCAATCCATGTGCACAGAGACAGAATCAAAAGGAAATGCCTCAAATCTAAATGAGAACAATCTCTGAGAGTTCCTCCCTGCTCCAGGGGGAAGACTTTTGTGGAGCAGAACATGGGAGGCAGCAGCACCTTCCCTTTCCCCACACTGTATTTACAACAGTGGGCAGTATTACCACTAGTCAGTGATCACCCTAGGTTTTTGCTTTTCTTTTTTTTTAACTTTCTCGGATAAGTGATTACTTTTTTAACCAAAGGCAGTTATTTCTCGAAGAGTGAAGAGAGCAGACAAAGTGGTCAGGAACCAGGTGTCCTGTGATTTCCCTCCATGCCTCCTTCTCTCCCACTGAACTCCAGCAGCCACCTTTTACTGACTGCATCATGCTTCCCGCTGAGATTCATAGGATCTGCTAATTAATGCTGCCTAAGTCTTAATAGCTAACAGATATTTGATGATCCCCAAGCATAAGATGTGTTATCATCAGCACAACTGAAAATCTAGCTTCCATTATTTGCAGAAACATTTTTCTTTGTGAACTCTATGCTGTAGTTTATGATGAAGTTAATCATAACTTATGACTTAAATTATTCACATTACTGTTAAAGAAATACACAGTAGAAGCATCCTGCAAATAGGATTAACATACACACATGGAACTTCATGAGGCTCAAGGAACAGAATAACCTACTAGAATTTCATGCATTAGAAGTCAGAGAATCCTTTTCCACCATCCCATCCTTTGCCTCTCTCCCATAAAAAGTCCCCACAAACCACAAACCCAAAACCACAGATGACAGAAGAAATAAGGGATGAGGGATTAATAGTGTTTCTCTTCACTCTAGGATTCACTCCACCTAGGAGAGATCAGGTTCAGAATTTTCTTTCCTGAGTTGTACTGGATATCAGAATCCTGTTCTACATGAAATAGATGACATATAAATTTCAATATTCTAATCAGCATATGAAGCACATAGAAGAAAATAAATATTAAGCATCTTTGCAATTAATTCAAGGTGGCATTCTTCTTTATTACATTCTTCTGTGTTATTACAGACACATGTATAAGTACCTGTTTCATATATATATATATATATATATATATATATATATATCAGACAGGATGAAGCAGCCAGAGTTGGCATGAATGACAAGCAGCTGATTTTCTCCACAGGAGAATGTCTCTAAGTCCAACAGTACTCTGTATGTACAAGGCAAGGACATAGCACAAACCAAGAGAAAACTTATCTTTAAGCTTCATTGAGGCAAGCCTATCTTTGGCAATGAAATAGATAACCAGCAGATTGCAAATATTCAAGATTCTTACACAGCTTTGTTTAGCGGCATCCCATCTCTTTTAGATTCAGTTTCAGGATGCTTCTAATTCAATAACTGCAGAAGCAGCAACACTGATAATAAGTATGTCTGATAAAAACTGTATTTCACAGTCATAGGGGAGGCTTATTCCCAAAACACACTGATTCAGTCAGGATATGAAAAACAAATCATATTACATTAATTTTTTTTTTTTTAATCAGACCTAGGTGACATAAATCAAGTGTGAGAGTATGATTATGGAACCATCACAGGGAAATATGTGTAAATGACTTTCAGCAGTCTATTTAAGAAAGTAGAACAGGTTTATGACAAATAATTAAAACCCAAAACAAACAAAAATAAAAAAAAAACCAAAAAAAAAAAGGAAAAAAACCCCTCACAACTACAGGTTTGAACACATGAAAGAAAGAAAAGTAACATTGAGCAAATTCTCATATATTTAAGGGGTTTTGCAGCCTAGTCAAAAGGTAATGAAACACCCTTGTTTTGTTTAGAGGGACTCAGTCAAAAGTACTTGAAACTAATTAAATTTTCAAAACAATTTGAACTAATCAAGGTCTGCTGTCCTCAAGTATGTGCGATATAATAAAACCAATCAAAAAAACCTAAGAATAAATATAAACCCTGGTCAGAAAAACAACACTCTTATTAACCTAGCCCTAAGAAAGTTGGTGGTTAATAACAGCAGAAAGAAAATGTAGCAAAGACAGAGAGGTGGAAACTTCAAAAAGAGCAAAATGGGAAGGCAAAATCCCACCAACCTCCCTGGCTCAGATTGAGAAGGGTCTGTGCTGGACAAAGGTCTGTATGACCCTGGTGTACTGTGGATTTGTTTTATTATATTTTTTATTTGTTTTATTTAGAATGGTCACAATGTCTCTGCCATGCCCATGACTCCTGCAGACCTAAAAACACTGTTCCTGTTCTCTACTGAAGTCTCTTTCTACTAAAATGGGATCCCAAAAGAAGGCGTGTTGTCACTGGCTATGAAATGCCAGATCCACTCACATACCAGTGGGGAGGGGTGGTCTTTGCAATTTATATGACAGAAAGCTCTTCCACATCATGAGATTCCAGATTTTCATGAGTGAGAGGGGACAAGCTTGTGCTGAGAGAGGATTATAAAATCATTTTGATAAGAGTAATTGCCTCATTCAAGGTGCTGAGGCAGTGTATTCAGCAGGACTACAGAATGAGCAGTGTCAATTGCTTGCAGCAATAGCACAGCCAAATCTGTCCTTTTTCTCTGTATGAATATCCACAGGTTGTCCAGGTTAAGCGAGGGACACTTAAAATGCTGGGGTGTATAAAAATATTCACGTAAAGTAAGCATGCATAGGTTCCATTTTTGACATTGAGTTGTATGCCATGGGTCTAATTTAATTTTAAAAATTCATCTAGACGGCCATGGGAGCTGCATTAGACCACCTGCATGAGTGTCAGGACTTGCATGTTCTATTGCATATATTTCCCCTACATATGTGCATTTAAACAAATTTTGGAAAAAGACTTTCATATACTTTGTGGTACCAGTAATTGAATAATAATATGCAGTATTTAAATACTGCAAAACAAATCATCAAAATTTGATCTGCCTCAAGGATGTGGCTTTGAAGGTGTCAGAAACATTAAGAACAAAGGAAATAGAAGAAGTGATATGCCAGATGCACACATCTGTATCAGTTCAAACCCAATCCCCAGTCCCCAAAGCTGTCAAACTTGCAGAAGGAGAGATTATTTATTTTTTAATCATCTAAGTACAGAAAGCTTGGAAAGGGCTCTGGGGGAAGCTTCTTATGGTTGAAGTATGTTCTACTCTCCTTTACCATAGCCCAAACTATTTCCTTTCTGCTTCCTCTAAACCTGTTTCTGAATGGTTGTAGCTCACAAGTTCCTGTGGTTTCAGCTGTTTCCCAGACACAGATTCCAAAGGGACACCACGCTCTGCGTGAGAGTGTAGCCCTACCTTTACTCCTGACACACCAGGGAATAAGCATCCTGTAGAAAATACTTTTCTTCACCTAAAATCATAGGAAGGACAAGAACTAGGGGGAGGCTGTGGGAACAGCAGGGGAGGCTCCAAGTGGGAATTCTGACTGTTACCAGTGGAACAGGAGCTGCACTTGGAAGTGCTGTCTTTTAAGCATTGCACTGATGTTGCATTATGCCTGGTCCCACACCATCCATCAAGGAAAGCCCTGGGGTAGAGGGGAAAGTCCTGATGGGTTTTTTGTACCACTGCATAAAACAGAACTGGTTTCTCTTCCTGTGAGGACAGATTCACACCAGACACTGCAGAAGAAGCAGCTGGCACTTGTCCTATCATGCTACAAGACATCTGAGTACATACACAGCCAAGAGCTGAGCTAGGGGTCTACAGGAAAAAGAAAGGGCCATTTTAGGGAATGGTACCAGTAAACTGCTGGGAAATGCCCTAAATGACTCTTACATAACCTAATTTATTTATATGGTTATGTATCATTATAGTGCTCCTTTGCAAGATTTATTCATTAGCAGCAAAAATGTCCAATTATTACCCTTTTGCCTTTTCTAGGAATTAACCAGCATTTCTGTGTAGATAGGGAAAATCAAGCTTTTTGTTATTATTCAAATATTTTTGTTATTATTTTGTTATTTGTTGTTATTTGTTATTATTGTATGGTCTTATTTATCACCTAATTCCACTCCATGGCAGCATCTACTGCAATTTGTACATGACTTGCAGAGGAGATGGAACATTTTTGTTCTCCAAGCCATGCCTCATGCTGCACATGTTAGGACTGAAGATGTGTTCAAAACAATAGAGTTGCTTAGACAGGGGAACTGGCCCTTTCCCTGTGATGCTTTGTGAGGCCAGCTATTGGCAGAAGACTTGAATTCTTAATATCTAATTCCTTACTCAAATAATACAATCTAATTAACCTGAGTATGTGTGCTTAATAAATGCTATTAATTGTTCAATCAATATTCATTTTTATCAAATACTGAAAATCATTAAATAAACACTGTCAAGGCACCTAGATTTATTTATTACTAATGCTTTTGCTTGTTTCAGAGCTCTTCACTAAATTATTTAATGCCTTTCTAAACTTTTTTTTAAATTTTGTTCCTACAAAATGTTTTCATAAGGAGCTTTGTTTCCCACCTGCAGGACAGAGGACAAAAAAAATCTAAGACCTTCTCTTTAGCATCACTCTAGATATTCTCACTAGACTGACAGGGAGCAACCATTTACCTAATGGTAAGAAGAAAATATTTGTGATCATATGGACCTCCCTAACCCTCTGTCCCCATCCAAAGTCAAATGGAGCCTGTCTCTGCTTAGAGAATATCTTTGTCAAATCCATTATCAGTGTGGAAAGGTATATACATTTATGCAACTATTAAGAGTGTGCAAATATATATTTATATATTGTTCTATATTTAAAATATATATATATATATATATATATATATAAATACCCAAACACAGCAGCACATTCCATTATTCAATTAAATATCAGGCTGCATGGAGTTAAGGCCCTACCCCTGCAGGAAATCCCACACAGTGGGGCCATGGGTGCTTTTCTCCCAGCACAGGAAGAGCTCTCCTGCTGAGTCCCCCTCACCTCAGCTCTCCCTGCCTGGGCAGAATCATTCAGCACTGAGATCATTATTTCACCCACTGACACCTCTGAAATCCTGACAGTCAGCATTCTTTAAAAATTTAAATACCAGTTTCAAGCCAAAATATCCTGGCTGCCTGTTTGTGCTGCAATGCTACGCACAAGGATCAAGCAATGGTTTTATGGTAACACACAGAGCAGTCATAAACAAACGGCAGCCCAGGCCACAGAGCTGAACAACTTGCTTTAGACAATCAAGGAAAGTTACAGGCAACTCCTGTCAGCTACTCACAGTGCTGGATCACAACCTGAACACTGCCTCCACTCTCAGAGCTGACACTTTCCTCTAGAAGCACATGAAGCAATGGAAAGTTATACCATGTTCTTCTAAGCAAGATCTTAATTTCCTGATCCATTTTTCACCAGCCACACAAGAAATGCAAACTTTGAATTTATACAAAAACCAGAGGCTTCAGAAGTTTCTAAAGTGAGTATTCTCCAGCAGTAAAATTGTACTGCTATCTCTGAGCTCCATCCAGGCCAGGACTGGGGCATCTTAATAGGGAGATTAGGAAAGATTCTGTATGGAAGTGGATTAGAGCTGCTGGATCAATTGCATTGCATCAAGCTGTAAGAGGCAGAGCTCAGAACCCTTCAAGAGCAGGTGTGCAGTATTGTGAGAATGTGGCGCACCTGCTACTTGAGGAGTCACGGGGGAGAAAGCTTGCAGAGATCAGTGAGAGGCAGCAGAGGAAAAGTGGAAAAAGACTCCAAGAGCTGAAGCATGAGGTTCAAACTCCAACACAAATCCTGCTGATCTGGAGTTTGTATGGTAGACAGAATAGCCCATGACACTGTCATGGCAAGCTGCTCTCCTGCTGGGCAGCTGTAGTCAGGAGTTGGGAGCTGAAGCAGGAGAATTAAAAAGCAAGGACACGCCTTGTTAGCACAACAAACATTCTGGAGATACTGAACTCAAGTGTATGTATCTTCAAAGACAATATATTATTCTGCAAATGGCACTGACTTAATCCATTTCTCACATTCAGCCCAAACTGCAGTCATGGTTTAGAACATTTCCAAAGGATTCCCACTACCAGGACCCAATGGAAACCAAGGAGGACAGACAGGTGCTAACCTACTACATCAATAACACTATGCCCTAAGCAGAGGAAAGAAGTAGAATAATAAATCAACAAATGAGTGCTATGAGGTGCATCATTTAATAAGTAAGGAAGAAAAAAAAAATCTATGACGGGACTGTTCTTGGATACTCCCAGGATAAATAAATTTAAACTTTGTACACTGCTCAGAGTATAGCTACAGAATTAATGTTCTGTGTAGCAACCAATCTAATCTCTTTTAGTAATGCACTGTGAAAAACCTATTATCTTACCTATAATTCTTACTGGCCTGTTTCTTATTTATTTCTTCAATACCAGTGTCAGCAGGGAAGTGTAGTCTGACATTTCACAACAGGGGAATATTTTCACCCACTTCAGAAAATGTAATTTCACACGTGGGCCTTCATATGGGAATTGTAGGGTTATTTTGATGGATGATCAGCAAGCCAAACACTACAGTAAACAGACAACTGGAGGGAAAACACAAACCAGTCATTTCAGGAAAATGTAAGCTCCTATTGATGGACACTATTAGGGGACAGCAAAATCATGTACCTCACTCCACCTTCTGTAAACATCCCTTACAGCTCACTCTTGTTTTGTTATAACTCACTGCATTGCTTACATTTTTGGTGGCATTACCCCAAAGTTTTACCCAAGCCAGTTCCAGAACTTTGCAAATTTTGGCACAGCTTTGGCAGAAATAGCAAAGCCACAGGGGCACAGCAGGAGTGGCAATGGCAGCAGAAATCTGCCCCATCCCTGCGGAACAACTGCTGGGGTGCACCCCCCCATGCCAGGGGCAGCAGGCAGGTGCCAAAGGAGTGCAAAGGCTGCTCAGGGGGATCCTTGGAATGCCTGGGAGGATGGGCACTCAGCATGCCCACCTGCCACATCAGCTGAGGGCCAGGGAGGGTTTTCAGGGTTTTAAATGCCTTTAGCACCAGAGATGTGGTTTTTAACAAAAACTCTCTCGACTGAAAGTGTGGGTTTCCCTAAAAAGGTGCACAAATCATGGAAAATATCTGGAATCTTTAGTGGGCTTCTGAGAAAGAATTATTGTTAGCTCAGAGGTGAGATTCCTAGGCTGGGGCTTATTTGCTCTCTTCAATTGATAGAGAACGATGTCCCACTTGGATAAACTGCATGCAATTTAATGCAAAGAACACCTGCAGCTGCGGGCACTTTGGAAAATCTCTGAGGATGGCCTGAAAACATGATGCTTTGTCTCTGCCACTTCCTTTTTCCCTTGGTAAGGTATTTTGGGTAAATAAATGAGGAGAGTTCATTAGCGTGCACTGGCAAAACAATTGTTAAGAAAATACTCAAGGGCTGTGATTTATGATAATTTTCATTGGAACAACCTAGGGAACCTAATAGATAAATCTTCAAGATTGTGCAGCTCACTTTCTTTGGACTCAGGCAGATTAATAGATGATAGCACTAATACCAAAACAAGTTAACGTCTTAACAGATTTTGCCAAGATGCTGTTAGTTGATTGGAAAAGCTAGCTATGCTCAGATTTATGCCACTGCTGTGCAAAAGAGAAGCAAGGAAAAAGTCAGCTGCTTTCTGCTAAAACCACAGCAATATTCAATGAATGTTTCTTTAGGATAACCTGCAATATACCAAAAGGAAAAGTTCTGGGGACAGGGCCAGGTTTGCACATTACAGATCTCCTTAAAAGGGGATCATAATCAGAGAACTCAACTCCTCACTAAACTAAACCAGGTTATTCTTATATATTTAAAATAACATATGTTCAAGTCCTCTCCCTAAAGACCTTTCCTCACCCAGTTCAGACATAGACAGCACTCAAAAGTACCTCTTCCAGTATCAGAGATTTTGAGGTAATTCCTTATGAGGGTACACAAGAAAGAACCAAAGTATTATTTCTCTCTTTCAAGAGTGCTGGAATTGATATTTTCTCCCCATTCTTTTCAACCCTTGCAAGTTGTTTTTAGAACAACTTTTTTACAAAAAGTTTTTACTTTTTTTTTACATCTGCAAGTTGTTAGCCAAAAATTAAGTTAGTTGTTAAAGATATGAACATTCTAAAATATAGCATTGACAAAATTTATTGTATTTGCTGAAAAAATATAATGAAGTGTGATGCATGTTTTGTGCAAATATTATCAAATTACCAGCCAATACAGGAAAGCACCTGTGTCACAGAAAATTAATTTAAGGCCCTAAGGAATTTCATATGACATTTTTGGTTAACTTGATTTCCCTTCCTTTTTCCATCTAGGACACAGGAAAGTTTTTCATTCTTGGCTTAAAAAGGAGACACCTTTCATTCAAACCTCAGTTTAATATCAAATGGCCAAAAATATGAGTTTCTTGATTTGGCCACAGGATCAGACTGCCCTTGCAGGCAACTTCTGGTGCTGTTTCAAGTGGAAGAGCAGATGAAAAATCGAACATGCATTTATCTGGCATATTTACACATCCCATGTCCCTCCATATTGATGTTAAATGTCAGATGACATTTTCCCCTGATTGCTCCTACTGCAGAAATTAATTTCTGCTTAAAACAGAGACAGAGGTACACTGAAATGATCTTATGTTCAAATTCTCAACCCCCAAGCAAAAACATATAAAAGGGATCAAAAGCTTGTCGATCTTCTTTCATCTACATATCTTAGTTCTTCAATCAAACACACCAAGCTGTTTGAATCTTCTCTGTGACTTTGCCTGACTAATGCACCACTCTGTAAGGTTTGAGTGGTTTTTTGTGGGTTTTTTTTTCTCTTTTCCTCTTGCCTTTATATTAACATGCCTTCAAAAGGAAAAAGATCTGTGAGACTGCTAATTTGAGAGTTGACAAACACAACTACACCATCAATTTTCCCCCCCAAAAATAATCAGAGTCTAAACTTTAAAAATTTTGAAATTAAGAACACACCTTCTCCTCCCTCAATTAAAAAAAAAAAAAAAAAAAAAAGGCTGAAGCAGAATAGGGTTGAAGTTACACCATGTTACCTGCAGCATGATCCAGTTAAAGTGCTGTAATGCAAACCCAAAGAGAAAGGACCAGGAATTTGTTTGTTCCTGTCTCAGTTTGTGCTGAAGGGACAGTTTATGCAGGGTGCAAGTGTCTCAGACAGCAAAGGCTCTCTCTGATTCATTTTTCAGTATGGCCATGGACACTGGATCCTGGAAGTAGGCAGTCAGTGGGAAGCAGGTGTCAGGGCATCCGTGGAAAACTGGTTTTAGTTGAAACTAATGTCCACAGGTCTCATGCCTGGCCATCAACACAATCACTACCCTCTGCAGCCTCAAGGATTCTCCACATATTTCGCAGAACCACAGTTGGGTCAGGCTGGAAGGGACCACAGTGGATCATCCAGTCCAACCTCCCTGTTCAAGCAGGCTCAGGCCAGAGCACATTGCACAGGATTGTGTCCAGGTGGTTCTTAAGTAGCACCATGAGGGAGACTCCACAACCTCTCTGGGCGGCCCCTTGCAGTGCAGGGCCACCCACACAGCAAAGTTCTTCCTCTTTGTGGTGGTTCAAGGGGAGCTTCTTGGTAATCAGTGTCTGCCCCTTGCCCCTCCTGCTATTGCTCAGCACTGATCATTGTTCTGGTTATAGCTTTGGTTTTCCACCCGTTTTACTCTCACCCAGTAACAGTTTCATCAAACCATATTTCTGCCTCTTCATTCACATGAGATTTGCTTAAAGCTTTAAGACACACGTCATCTTCTGCTTCTCTCTCACCTACAAGTCTTGTAACCACATTGTAGAAGAAAATTAGATTGGTTTGACATAATTTGCTCTTGACCATTCTATGAATAATTTCATGCTGTCACTCATAAATCCCTATCCGACTGAATTTAAACTGTGCCTGCTTTACACTAATTAATCTAGAATCTCCCTCAAAATCCACTTTTCTTATTTCTTCCATTTCTGTTCCCTGACACAGTGTCAAGCTAAATGTTTGATTTATACCAGAGTATCAGATTTCTGTTTCTTCAGAGAAGAGTGATGCCTGCAGATCTGTTATTCACCATCCACTATAACAAGGGGGCCAAGCTGAATTTACCAGCTTTGTTTAAGCAGCTTAACAAATAATCACTTCTTTGCAGACTGGCTATGGAATTTCTTGCCAGTGGAAGTTGTGAAGGCACACACAAAGTCTACAAAAAAGAACTAGAAAAATTCACAGACTATGGCTTTACACACAGAGAGGCAAAGTGATGAGGCAAATGATAGTTGGGAATACAGTCAGGAAGAAAAGAAAAAAAAATGTATTTCAAATTTGTAAATGAAAGGAAAACATCTTTAACATTTCTGGTACAACAGGAGTGCAAAGGGAAAAGAAGTGAGCAAAACTGCAATTCTCTTTTGCTTTTTTTCTTGTCTTCTTATTATAAAAAAATACCTATAGTGTAACCATATTTCCAGCTTACCTAAAAGCAGTGGCCATCTGGGGCTGAAAACAGTGGGCAGATAGCCAGTGATGGGAGGGGAACTGCTTCTGCTCCAGGCTGTGGCTTTTGCACATATGGTGCGTCCATGCAGCATGTCTGAGGAGACACTACTCAGAAGAGCCATAGGCCTTCAAAACCACATCTTAAAATGCCTTTTATAAATTAGAAACACCAGTTAGAAATGGGCAGCTATTGCCCACACCTGCTGAAGGTGCTCAAACCAGTCTGCTCTGTCATTAATCTTCTGTGGGTCTCAGCAGTGATTCCTGTGTTTGCTGAGCTACAGCAGGATGTTCAGTGCAGAACAGTCTAAAACTGAAGAGTTACCCTCATTTCTAAATTGGTTGCATGCAGCATTCAGGCACCTCAATTTATTAATTACTATGTCTGGAAAGCCTTGGCATACATATTCATCACCTGCAATTGTCATGCTGCCAGTTTTTGCAATTTTAATCACTAACTTCATGATATCTGGCATTTTTCTTGAAGTTGAATCCCTCAGAATTGTTTGGTTTCCTGACAGACTTAGTATTGCTTCTTTTTAAAAAAGAAAGTCTAAATTTAAGGGTCTGAGATTTCAAAGAAAAAACTGAAATGTCAATATCGGGGGGGGAAATGAAGATTTTGGAGAAGAGTTGTAAGAATAAATGGTCTCTAAAATATAACTTCAAGAAAAGCAAGGTTCACTTTAGTTTAAAAAAGAAAAATTGGAGGAGTGAGATTATGGAGGAGAAGAAAAGAAGGTGGGCTGTTGCAGTCAATATGATAATTAATTACATAATATATTACAATAAATGGTGATCATGTGAGCCAAGGAGGCTCTTGGAGGATGAACTCAGAGGAATTTATTCCCATTTGTAACAGAATAAGAATTATTAAGAGCTTTATGACTTCTGGAGCATCAGAGCTGGCTGACTGCAAAAACTATGGAAATGTTTGCCAGCTGCCTATAAATTATAAGATCAGACAAACAGCTGGGAAAGAGCTTCACAGAATACTTCATCGTGCTTTAGACCATCCATGAAGCCTCTTTCACAATTTTGCTTCTGTAACTCAACACATCTTGTTTTTTAGCAGCAGCATGATGGTGATGCACAGCACCTTCTATTAGTAGAGAGCAGCAAAGGCAACACTTCTGTTTTACTCCACATAATCTTTGCCTGAGAGGAAGATAAAAAACACTGGCAAAGTTTGATAAGAAAACATTTTTTTTTCTCCTAAGTTCTCCTCTGTGTTGAAAAGAAAGTGCTATGGATCAAGGCAAAGGCATGTTTCAGTACTTCATTATCCTCACAACTGTGTGACATTGCTGTGAGCACCCTCAGAGCAAAGCTGTGTCAAAGTGAGCTGCAGATCAGCGGTGCAGGGCTGCTCCTTCATCCCATTCTCTGCTCCTCAGCTGGCTTCAGGGCACGCTCTCCAAGGAGTGACCTCTTGGCTCTGTACTGCATCCTCCTGCTATTCTTGTAGCAGGGAGTATGGATTTGAAAGCAATCCTGGTTATCAAAGCAGCAGTTGTGCTTCCTACTTTGGACCTTAGACCTTAGAAATTAGTTCAAATTAATTCTCAAGTTCTCGCTGTCAGAGACCTGGGAGCCAATTTTTTTTTTTTAAAAAGACTCTCTTTTCCCTAAATGTTTATCAATTCATCTATGTCCATGACTTGTTGATTTCAAAATCCTAAAAAATTTCAATTCAGAGTTATGCAACCCAAAAGCACATGTATTTTCCTGCCCAATAAAGTTTGTTTGAAGAGATGAAAAATAATTATGAAATAACTGTCCAAGAGACAAAGAGTGTTTAGGGCATGCCACTGAGTTGAATCTAATTCAAGTCAACAATTGCCAGAAGCCAGAAGTGTCTGAGTTCCCTTTGACTGTTAGGACAAGCTTGTTGCTGGTTTATCCTCAACAAAAATACAGACACATCACATAATCCTTCAGCTTTTTGGCCTCTTCAGGAAAAAGGATGGGAACTGAATAGTCTCGAGGCAGTTTCCCACACATTATTTAAATCATCTCTTCAGACAAAAAGAGTAGTGCCATAACAAACACAGGTGTATCAATAAGTACTGTCTTCAACAGCAAACAAACTCAGGACAACCTTCTCCAGAAGTCTAAGGGTATCATCCTAAAACATGATATCCTTTAGCTGCAGAGGAAGCTGTTTACAGAAAGGTAAGAAAACAAAGAAAATATTAATTTTTATCTTACTTCATTGGAGTTTGCCTTGCTTCTAGTTGTGTCATACCTGCCCAGCAGGAGGAGTCCTGAATTAATCAATTAATCAATGCAGCCCTACTTCACTATGAGCAACTTCAATTTAAATTAGAGTTTAAATTATGTCCATAATTTGTAATTAGTAATCAAGAGATACTGCTGCTGCTGCTTGAAATATTTCACAGAACTGCAGGAATCACTAATGTGTTTGGTTCTGTTCCATTTAGGTTAATCTGAGGTCTGTTGCTGATCTTTGTGAGGTATACTACCTTTAAGTATAATCCTACTCATTATTAGTGCTAATGAGTACAGCTCCCTCAATTGCTTCATTTCAGTAGTTTCTGTCAGCTTTAATTTTCCTGACTGGCATTTGAAACAGCAACTTATTTTAAGTGAGCTCTGAAAGTCCTGACTTCCTCCCAGCTCTTACTTATTTAATCATGAGGATAAAAATCAAAGATCTGTATCTACTTTAATTTTTCTCTTTCCAAAATTCCACAGTCACACTCATAAAGCTAAGGTCATAAAGGGATTCCTACACTCTTTAGTAGGATAACAACTCATACTTCACAGGAAATTCATGCAATGCAGATCTGCAGTCCAGACAGCAAAGTCTGCTGGGGGAAAGGAAAAGGAAGTTATGTGACTCTTCCCTACGTGTGCAGTAGAGCCCCCAGTGACATTCTGCTCATATGTGTTTCATGGCTTTTGTAGCAACAACTTTTAAAATGGTCCACTGACAGTTTATTTATCAGACTTCAGTGTTGCTCTATTTCTCTACTGAAAACAAGAGGCTCTGTCTTGTGTAGTCTCCTGTAGTCCCTTTTTCAATGTCCTGCATCCCAAAAGAATGCACCTTGGAACTATCTCAGATCTCTGTAGAGAGGAGAAACTGGAATATCAATTTCTAAGTTAGAATATTCATCATAGCTGCAACAGCAGTAGAATTTTCAGTCCTATCTTCCAAATAATTTTGCACTGCATCACTTTCTGGCTCCTGGGCATGGTCAGACTTTGTCTGTATCTGAAAAAATAAGAGTGAAACAGAACGGGGATGAGCATCCCCAACACCTTTTCTACTTCCCTTTCTGTCCAGGGAAGCTCAGGCAATTTTCATTGTCCCAGTGAGACCGCAAATAACGACCATCTTAGGGAAAACCAAATAACTTCAATGTAGTCTGATGCCAATGAAAACAGAAAGAAACTCAGGCCATTTATCATTTCCTAGTGCAGAAGATGGTGTCCCTCAGGGTGCTGCACAGGTGCTCTGCAGCTTTGCCACGTGCTGGCTAAACCTCCCAGCTGAGAAGTCAGGAGATCTCCCAGCAGTGCCAGCTGGGTTGGGCTGTGTCCTTCTGCCCTGCGGGAAGGTCAGGATGAGCAAGGCTGGCTGGGGACTGGACAGGCTCAGAACTTGTGGCCACCAAAGCACGAACCCGACAGCACCAACCAAGAAAACTCCCCAAAGAACTTTAATCAGATGACTTTCAATATTAGAGTAAAAATTTATCCATGCTTTTCTTTTCCTTCTGAAGTAGAAAGAGTGTCTAAAAAGTGGTTTTCTCCTGATCTTTAAGAAAAGGAATCTTATTCCTGAGAAAACCATTTTTCCTCCATATTAGATGAATATTAATTTCCTGAGGAAAGTGTAAGATTTTACTATTTCACAAATAGTGCTAAATAATAGAAACCCCATCTCAAAGTTTGGGACGTTTTCATCTACTAGCTGATATTAAGTGTTTCTTCATCACTAATCCAGAGACACAACTGCAGCCTTTGATAACTTTAACTGGCAAATCATTCTAGCAGTGCATGAAGTGTGAATATAATTACAGTCTCAGAATATTAGTATTTCTATTGTACTGAAACTCTGTTCCACACACCTCCTTCAGATAAGATAGAAGTGTTTGATGTGAATACGTCTTCAATTAACATTTCTGGAAGATAATGGAAGGCACTGATTGGAAAATCCTTATCAAGGTAAAAGTGTTTGAGAACTAAAGAAACAATGTGCCTGTCAGACCTCACTACAACCTCAGCAATGCCTATAATTGAAGAGGGGCTTCATAAAGTCCAGGTGAGCACTTCTTTAGCTTTAAAGTTGCACATTAACAGATAAATATCTCTAATTATGCAGATACTTAAATAAAAATCATTATGTCATGCTCTGTTTGTAAGGAAAGTAAAGATTAAGATGGTTTTTCCAGCATCTGAGTGTTGGGTATCTCAGAGCAGGACACTGCAACGTGTTGAGGATCATGCAGTGCTTACTATGGTACATCAGAGCAGGCCAGCTGCAATTGTACCCAAGCTGTCTGTAAGAACAGAAACCAAGAGTTTTCAAGTTTTTCTCCTGCAGCTAAGCTTCTTCACTCATGAAGGACAACAGAAAAGCAGTAACCAGTGCCTCTGTGTGTGTACCTGCAGATAAGGAGTGGGCACAGACAACCACCAGAGGGAAGGATTCCTGTGCAAACTGAGCACTGCAAGGGGATCCTGTACATGCTGCCATAAGGGTCTGGGCCTTGGCTTTCTGGGAATGAAGTGAATTGATTAGCAGTTTCTCACTAACAGTAAATAATGTTCCACCCTGAAGGCATACAGAAGATGTTTCTCTGCTTGAGCAGTTGTTTGACAAGTTGTGAAGCAGAAGGTGAGTTTACAGCCCAAAATGGGAATACCTGAAAACAAGCCAGCTTTAGATCAGCTGGCTGAGGGACATTTAGGTTGCACAGAGACACAGCACTGAGCAGTTCTACTGTGCTGATTCAGGAGGGAGTAGCAAAGTTCAGGGTTCACCTTAGCAGGGCTTCTCATGCTCAGATTTATGGTTTTAATATAAAATATGTTTAATCTGCTTAGAAAATTTGATTAAGAAATTACCAAGAATGGGAGAAAGGGAAGAGAAGTTTTATTTAGTAGGGGAAGAGGTGATGGATTTAAGGAAGGTATAACCCCGAAAAGTACAAAGATATGGAAATCCAGATCTCAGAATGCATCTTGCTTTCCTCAGGAAAGCTATTCTACTCCACTGACATCCATGGAGAGGACTTAGACAGCCCTCTGCTCTTTTTCCCAAAGACTGTGGGTGGCACATCAGGGTTCTACAATACTGACACAAGCACTGAAGTTGTCTCTCAGAGTAAGCCCTTTGAAAAGCTGTGGCCAACATGCTTTGCTACCAGGCTGTAGTTCAGCACCTGGAAAAAAATGGCCATGAAAGATTACCCAGGGCTGCAAGGCAGAGAATGTTGCTAAAGGAAGGTTCATTTCTTACATATTACATATGTACTCATTGTAACTCAGAATATCAGGGATAAACTCTCCCCTGTGCTTCACAGTGCTTTCCAGATGAATAAACAATATCCTTCTTGATTAATTTATGCAGATGGCACATTTGTCCCCTAGCATTTTTAATATACGGCCATATATGGGCCATATGTGTGGGACATCTGCAGTGACCAGGAGGAGATGTACCCTAAAGTCAGTGCAACAACATCCAGCTGGAATTTAAAACTGCACTGGTCCAAACATGGCCACACCTATGCATGGGGTTTTTTGGTTTGTTTTGGTTTCTCAAATGTAGGCTTTGTAGAGGTTCAGTTTACAGAAAACCCTCCACATCCCCAACTTCTTTTGAGAGGATGACATAATTTTCATCTCACTCACGTCTCCTCACCCAGCACAGAGGCATTTCTCACATCCCATGCACATCCCATCCAAACCACCACGTCCCATTAGCAGCAGGGAATGTTTGCTCTCCCTCCACTGTTCCAATATACCAAATATTGCTAGGAAGGGTGACTATGCTCTCAGTCACTCCCAGATTGGTGCCATGAAGAATGCAGAAAGAGTTTTATAATTTTTTTCTATTACAGAAAGATGAAAATGGAGCCTGATAAAGATGGCTCTTTTTTGGCACTGTGATCCTGGAACGTATTACTGTTAGATAATTAGACCATAAGTCTCCTCACAGCAAGTGTCCTGGCTTTACAGCCACCTGGATTGTTTGCTAAGCACCAAGAGCACTATTCATGCTTTAAGAACAAATTAATTATCATGAGTCAATTAGCAGTACCCTAGCCACACTAATGGGTAGACTGGATCATCAAGCAAACCTATTCAGAAACTTTATAAATAATATTCTTCCTGGAGTTAGCATAATATTATTTTACAAGCTTTTAATCTTAGTTTCTAACATTACTTTAGCATGAAAAACGGGCATTCAGTCTCTGACTGTTTTGTGAGAAGTTCATTGTTTATTTCAACTTTTTTTGGATCTATGTTACAAGTTTGGCTGCTTGAGCTGCCTGCTGATGTTTGTGTTCCTGACTTGAGCCTTCAAAGCTGAGCACTAATGATCAACAGAAAATAACAAAATAAACACCATTCAGCATGAATTTTTATTAAAAAAATATCATTTTCCAGGATTTATGAAGTCAATGTTTGGAAATACTCTCCTGACCTTCCTACAACTCTCACGATCCTGGGTCAACTGCAGTCAATATGGCCTGAAAGTAAATAATTTTGTGTTCTTTAACTTTAGGTATTTTTAAAACATCTTTGTTTTGTTTTGTTTTCATACAGATGGATGAAAAAAAAATCATCATTGGAAGAAATCACCCAGAACTACTTGATCAGAGAACTGAGCAAACCAACCTGAGAAGCACAGCATGAATAAATGTGGTGCCATATTCATTGTCTCCCCAGAGAAAAACAAAACATTTGCTCTATATTTTAACAGATATACCTGCTTCTCAACGGCTAGCTTGACTCAATGACTGGAACTAGGCAAAAAAAAAAAGAGCAGGAATTCTGCAAATGAACTCACTCCAAGGTTGTGTCCCCTGTGAGGGATTTAGCTGGGGGAGGAGGGTTCTGCTTTGTTTTTCTCTGGAAGATAATATTCTGAGCAGCAGTTGTTGATTTAGAGGGCACGATTCTGCTGCATAGCCATTGAAGATCCTTAATCATAAGGGGTCCATAATCATTAGTTAGAATTGCACTAACAATAGAAATGACAAAATTGGTCTCTAAAAAAGGATACTTAGAGCTGTAGGCTGCTGTTGTCTGAGAAGAGATAGGCAGCAAAGAGAAAATAGAATGTGCTTCTAAGCAGTTGGCTGGTGCCTGCATTGTATAGTTCAGTCAGTGCTGGTACATCTTTCTTTGAGGAGCCCCTTCTGATGCAGCATTTCTGCATTCCCTGTGGGGATACATCACAAACATCGCATCTCTAGGGGACAGAATAAATTCTAATCACAAAAAAATCTGCCAGCAGGATATTAGTAGGAGAATTTACTCTGGAAACAAAATAGTGTATGAACTCACTTCTAACCATGTGGACAAGGACACTTCATTATCACAGCCCTTTGCTCCCTTCTATTTAACCCCAAAGCCAGCAGGACAACCCTCCTAGAGGATGCTGGAGGGACGGGGGGGTGAAGGGATGTCAGCAAAAGGTCTGCTTCTTCCTACCAGTAAAGCCCCCTTTTAGACAAGGATGACAAACACATGCCAGGTGTAGAAACTACTTGTTTGCTTCCCCTGAACATCACAAAAATTCAATCCAGCAAAAGGTACTTTGTCACAGTCTTCAGTGCGTTTGTGACAGCTGGTGACAGATTTGTTTTGGAAATCACCATTTAAAAGGACCTAACTTTGCAGGTTTCCTTTAAGCCTCTGATCCAAAGGGTCTGCCATCAAGGCAGACACCATAATTTCTATCCTATAGCTTCATTTTTACCAGAGAGAGAATGTTCCATGGGATGTCCAGTCTCTCACACATTGGCCTTATTTTCAATTAATGTCAACCTGACAGACAGTCCAGGATCCACAGAGATTTCACTGGTCTGCAGAGGGAATTTCAGGGTATTTTTTCAATTAGGTTGCGGAGCAACAGTGATGCTCTGAACATAGGGCTGTGCGTGTAATCTTAGTTTAAGCATTTGACAGTGCATCTATTTACTCAGCCAATGCAATTAGTAGCTTCTTTTGAAGATTGCCATGCAATCAGATCCAGCTGGGCTGAATCTCTCACTAGACAGGTGGAAAAAAAGGCAGTTTGGGATCTCAACTACGGATTTTGAGAGGATATTTCAGGAAAATGGCAATGATTACAGAGGAAAGAACAGTTCTCTTAAATCCAGGCAAAAGAATGACACAATGAGAAATATCAGGTGGTCATATAATCACTTCTGGACAGCAGATAACTGCAAGGATTTGGATTTTGTTTCTGCATCATTGTGAAGATCCATCTGACTCTCAATTTGATTCCATTTTCATTCTCTCCCCTGACACCTGTGGATGACAAGAATTAGTGTAAAGCAAAGTCTAGAAGAGGCAAAAAAAACAAAAAAAAAAACCCAAAACAAACAAAAAAACCAAAAAAACCCCAAACACAAAAATAAAAACCACACAAACACACACACACGCACACACACACACACACAAAAACCCCAACATTTAAAAATTTGCCAGACTGGAGTGAGCAGAAATTGTGCATGGCCATTCAGATATTTCCTAAGAGATAAACATTTAATCAACGGCCTCTTCACATACATAATCATCAGGTGCCTTCCCAGGTATTTTACCTGATAGAAGAAATTATATGTGTGTTTTCACACAACCATGGAAACCCCTTCAGGAGAATTGAGATTTCTTAGGAGGGAAGAGGCTCTGGCTAGCTGCTCTGAACTGGAGACTGAGGTACTGCAAACTTGAAACAATTTGTTTTTGTCACGGCATAGGTTTGCCAGAACTGAAACTGCATGCTTATCTATCTTACCTGCAAGTGCTTTTTTATCCATTTCCTTCCATACCTATGCAGAAAATAAATCTTAACATTGTCCCTGGTATCCATTATTTAATAGCATTTTACTGCTAAAGCTTATCCACTTGATTTCTCTATTTCCTCCCTGAAGTTTTTTTCTCCCACTTAAACCCTGCTGGGAGTCAAACTAACTATAAAGGAGGATTAATTTTATAGTCTAAAGCATTAAACTAAAATGTTAAGCTAAGTCAAAACCAATGCCACAGTATCTGTGCAAGAACCTGTACAAAGTATTTTGAGTTACTTCTAAGCCCCAGAAAAAGTTTCTAAGCACTTGTGGAAATCCAGGCCATTTTTAAATAAATATAGGACAATTTTGTTCAGAGAAAAAAACAAAAATAACCTTCCTTGCCATCTTTCTGCTATGACCTGAAACCAAACCAAGAACTGCTTTGGTTGCCAGAAAATCTGGGATCCTGTTAGATCCTGTATGCAAGTCAAGAGCCATGTCTTTATTTTCTTTGGCTTCTAGGCAATTCCAAATATTGTCACCCCTGGTGTCCATTTCTATCTGATATATTGTTATTCATTCTGCACAAGAAAAACATCTCTGTGACTTGCAATGCAAAGATGCTGCAGTTGCTGGTTGCTTCTTTCTTTTATTTTTTGTCCTTGTTTATGAATTCCTTACATTGCTTGATTTGCATGATGATGGTGTACTTATTTCCCAAACTAAGTATACTGGTCAAAATGTAAATCACAGGAATTTAGAAAATGCTTCTCCATAATTCAAAGTATCTGATGCTCATGCAGAGTTATTTTGTTTTCTTTTCCCCAGAAGAACATTGCATAAACTCTACAAATAAGTGGAAATATTGCATTCCATGCTGCTTTTCTTTATCCATAAATGGGAGTTCTGTCTTTTCTCTTTAGTGGTGAACTGGGAAGGAGAGGTGAAGAAACAGCTCCTAATGTGATCTTATGTAATATCTAGTATGCTATGTGATTAATATTTTTTGAGTTTTCTCAGAAACACTGAGCTTGAAGTAATGTTTAATTATTTGTTTGTAATTGCTCATTTTCTTTCAATGGTCTTTGATATTTCTTCTGAAAAAAAAAAGACAAAATTCCCAAATCACACAGTGCTGGAGAAAACACTCTGACACGGTCACATGTTTTCAATAATTTAGTCTCAGTAAATGTATAATTGGGTAAATTGAAAGGATAGAGAGGAAAAAAAAAAAAAACAAAGAATGTTCTTTAATCAGGACTTTGGTTATAGAACCAATTCATAGTACACACTTGGGCATAATTAGATATCAATAGCAAACTGAATTTCTATCTGATTTTATCTTGACCTCTGTTATCAATTACTTATAATCAATAATATGTAAAGGGAGAACACTTTTGCAATTATCTGTTGCTGTCTCAGGCTTTTGTATAGTTAATAACACAGTGCAGTATAACTTTATAATTCTCAGCTATGACATTTTTGCTACTTGATCTCAGCTCTCAGGCTCTTTATTTAAATAATAAACCCAAGAAAAAGAATGCTGTTTAGTTAAACTTGAAAATAAAACAAAAGAGAAGGAATGAAAACAGAGAGCACTTTTAGAATATCAAATGTCTTTTTGGAGAAAAACATGTTGCATTTTTTTGTTTTCTCATTTCCTTCAGGTTGGTAAGAAACTATGCAAATGATGAAATTCCACAGGCACATATTTGCTCATTTTAGAGATAAGAACATAAAGAAACAGGGTGATTGTCAATTTAAATGGTCATACTGCTTCCATGAGCCCATGGAGTTTCCATGTTTCAATGTCTCTATGTTTTGATTACTGCTGTAAAAAGTACAGTAAGACTTATTATCCCCTGGGTATCTTTCCAGTTTCTGGAAAGTGGATGATTTACATCCAGAAGCTTGATGTTTTACATATCTCTAAAAACACTGAGATTTTAAAATATTTATTATAGCAATTTTGGATGCTCTTAGATTCATGGACTTATTATTTCTGGTGTGCAGTGAGTTTCTTGGAATTAGTATTACTGCATGTCAGTAAGTTCCTTAGATGAATCCTGACAGACAGAAAAGTGCTATATTAATTTTGTATTTTTATTTTGTTTGTTGATGCTGATGGCCCCAATATGACTCATTGTTTCCCTGATGAATAATTTAAAAGAGGTAGAAAAGCAAATTTGTCTGGTATTTTCTTGAAGACTCAAAAAACAATTCAGCACAATTTCAACCAGCTGGCAAAAGGAGAGAATCTAAAATGTTCAGTGTCTCTTCTGAAACACATTACAGCCCTGCTATGAAGTACCTGCCTTGTGCCTGGCATCTCTGTGGTTTCCTTACAACCTTTTAACTAATAATTACGTCTGAAGAAAAAAAAAAAAAAAAAAATGACCTGAAAGGATGCACCACCTCTTTTCCAAATACCTCCTCATCCAGACTGCTGACTGCAGGGCTCTGCAGCCACCAGCCTCGCAGCGAGACCTCCTCACTCCCTCCCCTGGAACAGGGAATTGTGTATACCATGGAGTTTTACTTATCAGATCTGAGTTGACATTAACAGCACAATTCATTCATTTTCATTTGTTGTGCCACACCATTTCAGGAGACACCACAGTTACCCAGTTTTCAGGTCAGATGTTAATTTTCTTAAGTGCACTTCACAAACTTCAATGAAATGCTGTAGCAAAAGTGCCAGAAATATTCTGTGAATGATAGATGAGCTTACAGATCCAGATATGAGGTTTGAAATTCCCTTTGAAAGGGGGTGGGCTCCAAACCTGTTAGTTGGTGTTTTTATGTCTACCTGCTGCAGCTGCTGTCATGCAGGATTCTGACTAAAGAGAAGTAACTACATATAATAAACTCAAACACCAAGCCTTAGATAGTCACAGGACTGAAAATAAAGAAGAATTTGGGCCAGCTTTGAAGACTGAGCTGCTGCAGGGCACAAATTAAAGTGTGGGAGGTCACACCAAGCACCAGACTGTGCTGGTGTGACTGTCGTACCCCTTGCCACGCTGCTCTTTCAGGAAGCACATCTGCCTGTAGCCAGACCTGCCTGGGCAGTAGCTGAGCTCCTGGGCTTCCAATTGTCCCTCTGCAGTTTGTCACCACCTGCCAGGAGCTGAGGCTGGCCATGGCTGTGTTGCGTCCCTCACTAATTGGGAGACAGCCACTCACAAGTGGATGACAGATGGCCTCTGCCAAGTCCAAAGGGATTTCTCAGCAGCTTCCCAGCATCAAAAAAAAATTACAGGTTTTGTTGTTTTTTTTCCTCTGAATTCTTATATTTTTGAGATCAAAAGCAGACAGAAGGAAAACTGGGCTTCTGACCAGTAGAATGTTGCAATTTGCTTTGCCTCACAGGGTTTATTTAAGCAGGGAAACTGATAATCATTCTTCACCATCAGCTTGTTAGTACAGTTGGGTTTGTTGCTGAAGACATTAACACTTCACTTGGTTAAATCCAATCTGACTATTTCTCCATGCAGATTAATTGCATTGTGAATTTGGTCTGGAGTGACTTCACAGGATACAATCATGCTATGGATACAGCCTTGACAATATTAGCTTGCTTTCTTGTTTTTCCAAAGGGATTCAAAGGCCTCAGAATCCATCTGGTGTTTTCTGAACTCTGATATCCTTGTTAGATCTTTATGTAGTAAGTGCTCTTTTTAAGGATGTTAATGACACTAAAGCAAGTTAATGTGTCGCACCAGCTGCTGGAAAAATGACAAAGTTCCACAAAAAAAGTGATGACTTCAGTTGGATTCTGTTAGACATATCTCCTTGATGGGGGAAACCTTCTAAGTTGTGATTTGGTACCTTGGTATGTTTTGAAAAGCAACATTAGATGCACCAGTATTCCACAAGCACCATTTCTCTCCCTTTTAAAATTAGATTTTGAAAGGGAAGAATCTCAATGCTCTTGCTCATCCATTATTCTTCTGCTGTGAAACAAACATTTGTGTCAGAAGTTAATTCCAGTGACAAGTTTTCTGAATAGTTTGAGCTGCAGTAACCTCTCTTGTCTTCTCAATACTGAACCTGTTGCAGTGTTAAGAAAATACAAATCCATTTCTGAGGCGACTGTTGGAGATACTGCCACACAGATATGAAGTGTAATCAAAAAGGAATGGAATATACAAGACAGCCTTGTGACAGAGGCTTAACTCAGGAGTATGAGAGGCATTTATCACTGACCTCTTAAAGGAGGGGAGAATCTGAGATCACAATCTTTGCTAGCAGAAATGTCCCTAACACTGGAAATTTGATGCAGATCCCTGCAAAGCAAAAAGTATACTAATTTTGTTGTCTCTTTTTCGCTGCTGATAACAGGAGCATACTAGTTTTACACTGGTTTAATTTCATTACACTGTCTATAAACTGTAAGGTAATGACTAACATTTACAATATTAGTAATACATATGTGGCTTTGGAGAAATTTTATGTAATGATTAAGGTTTTTTTCTTATACATTTTGCACAGTTGTGAAAAGGACTATTGGGGTTTTACCCCAGCTGGCAGCAAAGCCCCACACGGCCACTGGCTCATTGCTGGTGGGAGGAGAGAGTTGGAAGAGTAAAAGGAAGACAACTTATTAGATAAAGAGTTTACAGGTAAAGCAAAAGCCACACACACAAGCAAAGCCAAACAAGGAATTCATTCACCACTTCCCATGGGCAGGCAGGAGTTCAGCCATCCCCAGGAAAGCAGGAGTTCATCATTCATAACAGAGACTGGGGAAGACAAACTCCATCACTCCAAACATCCCCCTACTTTCTCTTTCTTCCCCAGCTTTATACACTGAGCATGATGTCTTATGGTCTGGAATGTCCCTTTGGCCAGCTGGGGTCAGTTGTCCCACTGTGTCCCCTCCCAACTCCTTGTGCACCTCCAGCCCACTTGCTGGTGGTGGGGGGTGAGAGGCAGAAAAGGCTTTGACACATTGCAAGCTCTGCTCAGCAGCAATGAAAATATCCCTGAATTATTGACACCATTCCCAGCACAAATCCAAAACACAGCCCCATACCACCTGCTATGGAGAAAACTAACTCTATCCCAGCCAGAAGCAGCACAAATGTACAATGAAAACAAAATATTTCAGTCTAAAAGAACATGCTACATAAATGTCAGTGAATGTAAATAATTCTTTAAAGGAGGATAAACCATAGCAAAAAAAAAAAAAAAAAAAAAAGCTCAGATTTAATGTTACATTGAAAATAGAAAAATTCAAGCTCATTAACAAAATCTACTTGTGGATGGACTCACCCAACAAAATGCATTTGCTTGAAGCACATTTTCTGAAAGGCCATCTAGGCTCAGGCTGAAGCTGTGACTGAGTCAAACAAGCTGTAAGCAAACCTGAGTTATTTGGTTTACAACCAAACCAAACAAGAGCCCCAATCCAGAAAATGGTTCTGTTTCAGAAAATCTTGTTTTCCTTAAATAATGCTGTAAGGAAATCTGCTTCCCTCACAAGAAAAAAATGTAATGACTTCATTAGCCAAACTCCCTTCACTTTTCACATCTAATTTTGGTTTACTAATGAATAGGTACTAAGCATAAAATCAGACAACCTAATGAAGCAAAGAAATCAGATTTTATTCTCAAAGAATATGGTGAAATAGCCAGAGCCATCCAGATTGATGTGTACATACTGCTCTAAAACTAAAATAAACAGAGTGTGTTGCATTCTCCCTCTCACCAACAAATCCTGCTGTCCTGAATGAAGACCACAAATATTTACTGAGAAATAGGCATCAGTGTTAAATTGGCAGACTATGCTTACCACATCTTGAATATATCCAGATTTAATTAGCAGAAACCCACATCAAGGCATTGTTTGAATACATTGATTTCTGTCATAAATAACTCTCATCTGTCCTATAATTCAGTGAAAAAAGGGTAGGTCACT
Source organism: Pyrgilauda ruficollis (assembly GCF_017590135.1). Classification (NCBI taxonomy): domain Eukaryota; kingdom Metazoa; phylum Chordata; class Aves; order Passeriformes; family Passeridae; genus Pyrgilauda; species Pyrgilauda ruficollis. The sequence goes on from NW_024529933.1 coordinate 1,962,075, forward strand.
AAGTAAATTCTTATAGCGATTATGGAAGGAGAGAAGAATAACTTCAAATGAATGTACTGCTATATTTGCAACATATACATCAAAGAAGGACAAAATAATCCCACATAAGACATTTTGTGTTTTTTGATGCATGGTGTGTTATCAGCTGGGGCCACACAAATCTCAGAAGGGCTGTAAGAGAGATACAGAAAATTTAACTAAAAAATCAAGGGGAAAAGGGAAAAAAAAAAGAAAAAAAAATCAGCTTAATATTCTTTGCTGTATTCGGTGTTGGAGTCCCCTTCAACAGTAAGGCTCCTGCAATCACCCAGATCTCTGAACGTTATGTGCTCCAGCTCAGTCCTGTTTTAAGAGACTTACTGCATTTTGGTGCACAACCACTTCAGACCATTAGTTCCTGCTTCTTCTTATTAAAATAAGATCACTCACCTTCTCTGGGGAATAAACAGACCAGTGTTTTCATTTGTTAACAGGAACTTTGATTTGCTAAAGTTACAGGGCTGGGCTGGGAGCTCCCAGTCCCCCAGTCTGTCTGTGTGTGACAAGAGGGCAGCAAAGCCATCCCAAGCATTAGGAGGATGATGGCTGAGCTTCCTCAGAGCAAATTGATTTGATGTAGAGTCCAGTTCTGTTTACCTTGGCCCTTACCATAACCCTAAAGGATTTGTGAATTCTCCTTCATAGTACTCAGTGATCAGAAAATAAAAAGCAAGTCTGTGATGGATTAGAACTGAATAAAAATAAGACCAAAATCAATATAAGTAGAATTTAATTTCTACCCTTTTGACCATGGAAACCTTCCAGGTACCTTGGCATTCCTAGTACAAATTCACCCATTACATTTTCCTGCTCATACTGAAACAATAAAATGGCAAAATAGGCATGCAGTATGAAAGAACTCCTAAAAGATAATATAAAAGTAATACAAGTGTTAAAATGAAGAAAAAATATGTATTTTTATCCTTTGGTGGCTTTTCTATACAATACAACCCTGCAGACATGCAATTGCACACCACAATTAGGAAACACAGAATGCTATTCAAATGCTACCCCTAACACACACAACAAAAAAGAAGCCTCTTCCTAAGAACAATAATGGGGTTTATTTTCTTCTTATCTGATCTAGGTGGTCCAGAAGTAGAGATTGATGGTAGAGAATGCTGTTAACAGCCTTATACTGAAATGGGGATGGAGGCATGAAACCATCCAAATATTGCTGCTCCAGGATCTCCCGTATTTCCCCTTGGGTTATGTTGTCTTGTACTTGGTCTCTACTTCTTCAGACATCACTTCCCAAGCACTGGATCCCAAAATAAATTTATCATGCAATTTACAGTACCTCTATTGCCATTTCTATCATGGTTCTCTGGCACTCCTGAGGAAGAGTGCTCCCTTGAGAAATGGGAATATTACTTGGCTCTGTCATCAGACCTGATTGAGCTGGGTCAGTCTGAGAGGCCAAATTCATACAAACAGATCAGTAAAGGTAAATCAGCCTTGAGAAAACATCTTGTATGTAACCAAGCAGACAAATGTGATAACACAACTGCTGTGAGAAAAGGTCTAGAGGACTCCTTCCCAATTCATCTCTCTTAAGAACAAACAAGAGTGACAAAGCGTTTTAACAAGAGGATCGAGCATCTTGACAAAAGGTGGTGTCTGAGTTTTGCTATTGAGGGTTGAACAGACAGACATAAATCATTGCTAAATTATCTTCTATCTTCCCTTATCTGTCATAAACAAATAAACCTGGAGTCCAAGGTTAACTGTGTGAACACTGAAACTGCTAAAAGGCAGTTAGGCTACTACTCTAGGGAATCATGCAGTTTGAAATCAAGTTCCTAAGACATGATTTGAGCACTCATCATTAAGAAAATTCCACAACGTCCATAGGTTGAAAGGAATAGGATGGCTTTCAACATATGGAACTATCTCTTGCCTGCAACAGAGACTACTGAAGAAAATTTATATTATTAAATGAAAAACTTCTAGAAATCAAAGCAAAATCAACCTGATACTTGACATTCCAGAGGAACCAATAGAGTAGTCATAATTACATCTGCTGTCCATTAGGCATCACTCAACTGTTATCTTCAGTTCTGGATCCACTGGAGCTGGCCACACATGCCACAAAACCAGCAATGGAAACTGTCTCTGGTTTGTCAGAATGACCAACCTAAGGAGAAATATTATTTGTGTTCTGCAGACAATTACAGTTATTGAATCCCAGTCTACATTGTTTAGGATTATTTACTACTGGACGTGACATCAGAGGACATGCCAGCCTTAAAGTGTGTGAGGCTGTGTGAAGTGTTGGGGTTTTATTTTGGAATTGCATCATTTTGGGAAGTGGGGAGGTGGAAATGTTTGCTCTTTGGCTGAGGTGAGCGTCCCATAGAGAGCAGCATGGTCTGGTCTCTGCCTGGAAGCTGTTACTGCAGTGTGTTTACTCATGTGGTTCCAGTGAGTATCCAGTGTCACTGAAGCACATATCCTGTAGGGAAGGCTGAGGGAACTGAGGTCATTAGAGTGGAGAAAGGAAATTTTTGGGAAGAAGTGATAGCAGTCTGCCAGTAAACTCAATAACAAAAAGAAAGAGAGAACAAAGTTCTTTGCTAAAATGCACAGGAGAAGACTGAGAGACAACAGTAATGAATTGACACAGTGTTAATTATGTTCAGATAAAACAAAAAAAAATTACTGTGGGCATAATTTAGCACTGGAACAAGGCTTTGTGATCATGGGATCTCTCTGCTTGGAGGTTTACAAGACCTGTCTGCATGAACCCATGAGTAACATAGTCTAAATTCAGCAGTGACTCTACTTTGAGCAGGGAGTTTGACTAGAAACCTCATGAGGTCCTTTCCAGCCTAAATGGTTCTATAATTCCATCAATAATTTTCCCAAATTCCATTGTGTTGTCAGAGGAGCTTTAAAAACCTTGAGAAAGGTCACAAAAGCAGTTCTGCTGGAGAATTGGATATTAGAGAGTTATTTCCCTGGGGCTGGAGCCCATCTATAGGTTGGTGTATTTTTCTTCTTGCTATGTTTTGGTAGTTACTTCTAAGTTAGACACATATACTGTGAGGGTGAAGCTTATGGAACAGAAGCTGTGCTCAATTCTAGATAGCATTAAGATCTTGGTCTTAATTGTCTGCTTTGGGACTGCAAAATAACATTGCTTATTAGAGCAGGTTGTGTTCAGTGAGTATAAATTTCTTTCAGAACAGTCTAGTTCAGATTGTGGAAGGATAAGGTCCTCAATTCACAACACACATTTGTGTCTTACAAGACATTCTTTATTCTTTTGGTTTTGTCTGACTGAAAGACCACTTACATAAAGGCTAATGAGAGTCAGGATGGAGACACAAACTGTTTTCATTCCCTTTTTTTTTATTTTCTAAGCCATTTGTTTGCATCATATTGTTTGTTGGTTTGTTTGGGTTTTTTAAATTCTTCCTTTTATAACAAGGATTTAACAAGGTCATAGAGTTTCTGGTATTCTTCTTTGTAGCAGTTTTTAGAGTGATCAACATAGTTCACTTCTCAGAGAGAAAGTCAGGCAGTTTTCCCACTTGAGTATGATACTCATGATGCTGCTTTGTTTAAAGTTGTTTTCCAAGGGTTGGAAAAAGTGCACTTGGTCATGAATGCAGCATCATAGTACACCTGCACCTCCAGAATTTCCCATTTGAAGAAATGATCACTTAGCCCAAGTGATGTACAAACAGAAAGGTCAAGTTAAATTGTCTTCATTTGGAAGAATCGATAAACCAGAATAGATCATTTTTCTGACCACAATTAATGTAGTGTTCCTTTTGTTATGTAATTTTCTAAGCAAAGAGATTTATTAAGCTGTCCATTTTGAAATCCAGGACTGATAGGTTTTAATGGTGATTTCAAGTGCAATTGATTCTCTGGTTTTGCTGCTTTATTCTCTGGTCAAAATTTTTAAGCTAATGTGCTGCCCAGTTTTTTCCATCCTGATTTTCTTTTCTTGCTCCTACTTCCAGTAAACTCTTATCAAGTGTGTCAGATGGAGTTATTAGTTACAAAACTGACAAATTTTCTTGCACTTTTTATCTTTTATGTGATTGTATTCTGCTGGAAATATTGATTTGGAGTGCTACAGTGTCACAGCAAGCTCCATTTAAAGTTATTATCACGTCTGTCTATGTTATAAATATGAGCAATCCCTCTTCTCTAGTGTTTTTTTTTTTATTAGCATTGAGCCATTTTTACCAAACCCACTGTAATATTACTTTTCCTGCCTGAGCTACAGCAGCACCCTTAGACACTTCCTTTTTCAGTTTGTTGAAAGTTTATTCTGATGCATGCATTAACATTTTCTGCTTAGCATGAAATTCATGTGTTGATAAGCATTTTGGAAGCAGTGATTTTTCAGAGATCTTGTCCTGAAATTGCAGCCTTGTCTCCAGCTACACATCTTAAATACTTGTTACAGTGCCAGTAGTTTCAGGCACAGCTAATAAGTGCAGATGAGGCACAAAAGTCTGGAGCTTTTATGCTATTATCAATACTTAAATAAGATCTAGCTCCACTGTGGGATGTAGAGGTTGTGCTCACTATGCTAAAAGTGGACTAAACACTCATAGAGTGGAGAACAAGATGGAGGATGGAGGTTCTTCCCTGCTTTCTCCTTTATTGCAGACATAGATTTTATGGACACAATGCAAGTTACTCTATTTATGCTGGGGGCACTGTCAACAATTAAAGTTAGGATGAAGCACATTCTTCTATGAGTGCATGTATTCACATTTTCATACAGAAAACATTCATTCTTCCTGACGCTCAAAGACTGCTGATTCTGACTGAAACATGAAATAGTATCTTCCCAATCCCTTGCATGTACCGAATTAATACTTTTTTTGCTCATTAGTACTTCCTTTTGATTTCATAGGCAGCACATCTGTGCTGATTCTCACTGGATTTCATTACGTGATTGAAAGCTGCCTCTAAGAACTGCACAAAGGGCAAAAAAAAAGTGACCTGCTAACATTTAAAGAGTCAGCTCTCCACAAGAGGAAAGACTCAGGTAAATGGCACACACCAGTGGCAGAGGAGGGGTCTTCTCATATTGGAAAACAGCTATGGAGACCTTTGGAAAAAAAACATCTGATTTGATAGGAGAGTGGACACAGATGTAAAGAAAATACATGTTCTTGGGAAAGAGCCAATATTGACAGACAGAAGCAAAGCCCATGGGTACACACTGCCATTTCAAGAGGAAGCACTGGCAGAGAGATAACACAAAAAAGATACAGAGCTTAAGACCCATACTTACCAATAGCTCACCCCTCCAGGGTACAGCAAGGGAAATTTATCACTATGGATAGCAGTCAGGACAAAGATGGTTATCAAAAAACATCAATTTAGGGACACTCTACATGCTCAGAACTTAGGCTGTTGAGAAGGAAGGTGCATAAAGGACACAGGTTTTCATTTCTACTACTTCACCTTATGGGGGGCAGGGGGGAAAGAAAGAAAATTAAAAAGCAAATTAAACATGTAGGAGGAAAACCATTAAAAAAAAAAAAAAACACAAAAAGAAGCAGAGAGTCATTATCCCAGTGAGGAATAATAAAGCCTCTTTCTGGTATATGAACGCACAGGATGAGATTTGTTGCTGCCTCGTACAGCACAACCAGTTGCAACCCAGAGGCTCATTTGAGGTATAGATGAGCAAAGGAAACAGCACATTACACTGTTTGACAGCTGCTCATCCTCGAGGCAGATGTGGCTTGGGGTAGTGCTGCCTGAAACATCCTTCCAGTTACATCTTTTTATTTTTAGCAGTGCAAGATAGTTCACTTTATCATTTTAATCAAAGAGAACAGGCTGCGATGAGCAAGGGAATGCTTTCATCTAAGCCATTGATCACTTCATAAAATTGGCAGCATCTTTTCAGCCTCTCAGTCACTTCAGATTCCCCTTCTGACCCCCAAACATATAGCATGAAACCAAGCAAGTTGTTAACTGTAAAGATGATAAAACTTATTCATATGCTAGGAGTATTTAATTGCTTTTTTCCTCTTTCAAAGCTGTTGGCAATTTTTATTTTTTGTAAGGTGTTGATTCTTGGTGGGCTACTGAGGGTCTGCTCTAACAGTAGGATCAATTATCAAGTACCACCAGGTGACCCTGAAATTAAGCTGTACTGTCTTCAACTTCATAGAAGATATTCCCACACACACCCCCACAAATGAAAAAATGCTTATGGAAAAGTTCTTCCCTGAAATATGATAAAGATCAAAAAGAATACAGGAATCTTTTTCCTCCTGGGTTTTTATACCCAGCCCAACAGCCTCATGGAAGAAAGCTCTACTCAAATAACTTCAGATTTGTATGCATGCTTGCTTTTACTAGAGCTTTTAACATGCATGATGGAGCAATCAGACTTGAAACTCAATAGAAACATCTGATGCCTCACTGCTGTACCTTGGGCAAAGAGAGAAAATTTCCATGTTTGGAATTCTCCTCTTGTAATAAATGAAAGCACTAAAATTGAAGGACTGCATGTTCAAAAGAAAATGTGGAAATGAATTATCAATCAGGAATCTGAGAGCATTAGATAAAGGCAATAACAATCTTGCAGAAGCCAGGAGCTTGAGAGAAAGAGCTATTTGAAAGCACACAGTTGCAAACATTGCAATGCTGTGTCAGACACAAATATTTTCTTTTTTTTTTTCCTCAAGGGATTTCTATAGGAAGGTAGGCAATGATATCCATCAGCTTTAGCTCAAAGCTAGGAACCAAATTTCTTACAAAAGGCAGAACTCCCCTACTGTGACTTTTCCCTAAAATACATTTGAAATGAAGTAATTTAGCAGGGCAAATGAATACAAAGATAAAAATGCCTGCCAGGAGTAGTAGATCTAGAGATACAAGCTCTGACCCCACTTTTATACAGAAGAGTACCAAGAACAAAGCACCTTCCCATGACACAGTTATTCTTCAGGCAGGGAGAATCTCTGTTCTTCTAATGAAATATCTGGGTGTATTTTGTTTAAGACATTTTCCTGTCCTTTGCTCCCATGGGAAAGGAACCATAAAACTTTCCTCTTTTCCTAACCCTAGCTCAAGTTATTATTGATGTCTTTCAAACCAAGAACTTCTGAGGTTTCTAAAACTACCTCTGAAGGACAATTAATTTTCCTCTAGGACTGGACTGTTCCCAGAACTCAGTGCTAGCACTGTTTTAAGGCTTTGGACTAACTAGACAGAAATAAGGTAGACATCTCCCTCTCCAAACGAGAGAACCTGACTGCTGAATAAATCTGCCTACCAAGTGCTCAGTACCTTCCTCTAACGTTTTTAGTCCTCAGCTACAGAGACTAGTGCTGCCTTTTAAATAAGAACTACACTTGCCTCTCCTCCTCCCTTCTCTCTGAAAACTCTGCTATATAAGGCATCTTGGAAAAAAGCTCTAGCAGGCAGGAATGCTTCCCCCTCATCTGGTAACCTGTGGAGGAACTATTTTGTAAATGACATCTGACCCAGGCTTCAATGGCTGAGGCATGAACCTGTAGTAACAGACCTGCTCCAGATGGAGAACTGTGCAATAGATCTACCCCTTCCCACCTGGTTTGTTGAGGTTTTGCACACCAGTAGTGCAGCTAAACTGACAGTACTGGGAATAGTAACTGTGTGAAACCTGGACCACACACAAGACAGTAACCTTGAGACAAAGATTAACTGGGCCTTTGCCACAGCTTTAATTTAATAAAAGGTGCAAAGGTCCTATTCTAACCTGTGCTTCAAGTTTTAATCTGAAATACTGATCTTACTTCAGAGGAGCCTGTGGGTTAAGGGTTGTCACCAAAGAAATGAGAAGCATGAAGGGAAAAAATACATAAAAACATGGGCCACTGAAGAGCAGAAGAGGTAAAATTCTTGTGCAGACAGCTGTTAACAAGAAGAATGCACTCATTGCCTAGGGGAAGACACAAATCCCAGTATTTTTTCCAGCTGTTAAGACAAACCAGTAGTAGCAGTAGCAGTAGCAGTAGTAGTAGTAGTAGTAGTCTCTATATTGATGTTTTCTTTTTACCTGAACATAAAAGTTCTCTGGTCACCTGTGCTATTTTTAATCCAAGCACACATTATCTTTTTTTCACATGCCATTGACTTCACTGGCTTAGGGAACCAAGCATCTGGCCATTTCAAGACACCATAACTGCAGCAGGGGTTTTGCAGGCAAGTATAAGACATGAAGGATGGAAGATCTGAGGGATGCTGCCAGTTCTCTTGCTCAGTGTTTTGACGAATAACCTGGTGAAATACACCTACTGCAGTCCAGCAGGACATGACTTAGCAATGGCTCGGGCTTGTGCATTGCATGAACCCAAAGATACTGTTAATTCCGACCCACATCCCTCTGTGGCACAGCCTCTCTCTCTAGCAGGAGGTGGCCCACAGACCTGCAGGGCTTGTTTTCGGACCACCCCAGCCTGTGGCAAGGTAGGGAAGGTCCTGAGCCCACTGTACAAAGGGAAAAGCAATTTCCCCACAAGGTGTTGCCAACAACCAACAGGAGAACTGAACTGATCCCACCTTCAAATCCTTATCTCCTGGAAGAGCCATTTTGCTGTCTAATCTCTAAAGAGATGCAAGGTGCCCAAACTTTACTTTTAAAAAGGCAGAAAATAGGGCTAGAGAATCTGCATGCATATGTATGGTCAGAAACTGGGACCCCTGTTTCCCTAATCTTGTCAAAACTGAGTCAGGCTCCAGAATTCTCAGTAGAATTTCAGAGTAATGACAAATATAGTGACTTAATTCCAGGAGTAAAGAATGCTGTGAATTGTGCATTAGCTTTCAATGCAAGCTGCTTAAAAGAGATTTACCAGCCAAATCTGGTTTAGTCAGCTTTAGGTAATGTCCATTTAAAGTAGCCAGGGAGGAAGCAGCAAATCTATGTTCAAAAAACAGGAGAACTTTCCACAGCTGTGGAAAGCAGCCAGGAAAAAAATTTCCAGCGAGGTTTAACCAGCAACACAATCTGCAGTCTCAGATGATTTGCTTTGGAAAGCGGAAGAGTCTGGATTTTCCAGCGATGCTGTATGTGCTCTTGTGTTCTCACTAGAGCTTTCCATGGTTGTGTTTAAACTGTATTTAAACACAGCACATTTTGGGTTTTTCCATGAGTGCATTTCTGGCATGAGTGGCACAGGTACTTTTAGGGTTTGGTGATCTCAGATGGACACAGGGGAAGGCTGTGGAGGTTTTGAAGAGGATGAGTTAAATGATTACCTACTCACCTCTCAGAATTAGAGTTCTGATTTCCTGGTAATGTCACAGTGCGGGGGAGTGATGATCTAGTGCCATCTAGACCCATGACAAGGAGCAACCCAATCACTACACCCACCACACTCTTCACCTTCAGAGCTGGGTCATTTCACCAGCTCAGGCAAGGAGCATTTGCCCTGGGCAAAGTTGAGTGCTCCTGATTACTTTCTTGCCATCCACATATTTGGAAATAAACTCCAATAGAATGTGCTTGTGTTCCCTGCAGGGACTGAGGTGAGGCTTCCTGACCTCAGAGATCCTAATTTCTTTTCCAATTTAAAGGAAAATTGCAACTGGGAAAAAAAAAAAAAAAAAAAAAAACCCCAAAACAAAAACAAACAAACAAAAAAACAACACATTCCAAGTTTGTGCTAGTTTGTTGAGATATAACAAGACTAACTTCAACTTTCTGGTCCCAAGAGCTCTTCAAACACAATTAATCAAATCATATCAGCCTCCACGGGATTTCCAAATTGTTGAATCAAATGAGGTTTACAAGCATGTTACATATTTCATTCCCCTCACACCATTTTTAAGCTGGTGCCTTCTGTACCTTGCAGTTCCATGGCTTTAACCAGTTCAGCCACATAAACAATATATTCACTGATGATGTCACAAACTCAGCTACTGCTGATGGTCTCAGGATGAAGAGCCATTTGAAAATATTTTTATCATTTATGTAGGCTCTTCAGGAGCAGTGAAGAGGAATACTGCTAATAGTATTATAGTAATATACTATTTTATACTCCATGCAATCAACTGCCTTGATTTTTACTGCCTTTCCAGCCCACTGGAGCCAGAACTGTGAGGAAAGATCAGGGCACTCTCCCACCAGAAATTTTCCCTTGCTATTTAGGAACATAGCCAGGCAGTACACAGCATGGAACTGAATTCGATTCCTGGTCTGGGAAGCCACAAAGGGCTCTTCTGTTGCTGCTCTACAGCATTCCTGTCCTGTGCCCCTAAGGAGAATCCAGAAGGTGCCCCTCTGACAGACAGGTTGACAAGAGATTAAGGCAGAAAGAACTCTTTTTTTTAGAACTGAAGCCAGCAGTGTTCTGTGTTCTGGAGGTCAAGGAAGAGACAGCAACAGTAACGACAAGTCAAATCATGCTGAAAGATCCAAAAGCAATTTTCATTGGGCAGATTATTAGCAAGATTAATCACAAATAGATGTTTGGCTGCCTCTGATTTGGGTTCAGGACCATGTTTATATATAAGGATGTGATAAACAAATCATAAGCCGAAAAATGTAATATGATTTCTCAAAACATCTTTTGGTGTTAGATACAGGCTGAAAAATAATCTTCACTTGTAAATCCATGTCAGCAAGTTCATAAAATACAAAATAAGAAGGCTCAGATAAAAATAAGAATCATAAAAGCAGACCAAGCAAATAAAAAGAAACTATTGCCCCATACCTGTTGGTGCCATTTTCACCATATATCAGTGGGCAGTTCTCAAACAAACTTTAACAAAGAGAGAAAATCAGTCTTTTTACTTCTTTTTCATACTCCATAAATAATCAACATGAGGAAAAATTAATCAAGAAAATCACTACTGAAAGAAAAAGAATAAGAAAGGACCTTTGTAAGAACACAACTTGTCCCAGTAATGTCAAATCGCAACATTTCTTAAGAATTATCTTAACTGTGACATCACTGAAAGAGCAACATTTTTTTTGGTATAATATTTCTTTATCAGCGGGACTAACAGAGAAACTACAGCAGCTGTCCACCTCTCCCTCTTGAAGGACATTTTCACATCCTTCATACTGCAGCTGTTTTGTAACATGCATGTGAGCCCAAAACAGAGAAATCATTAATGACATAAACGAACATTGATGACATTATGAATGTTTACAAATTTTTTAAAAATACAGATGACTTTTGGGGGTTGCAAATCTTCTGTTAAGTCTGTAGGAAAACATGCATTTAGCTAATAATCAAAATTTACATATTTATGGCCACTGTGCTGAAAAGTACTGCCTCTTGGCACCAAAACAAGCTAAAAATATATCTTCTATTTATTTATTTGGTTTTTTGTTTGTTTGTTTGATTGCTTGTTCTAAGATGCCGATTTCATATTCTTTTGGAGACAAATTAAGCATGAAGACAGACAAATTTCATTATTTGCTGTGTAGAACATAAACTTCCCAGTAAACAGTGCACAGAGCTGGCAGGACACTGTCCTCCAGATATAGAAGGCAACTTGAACCAACAGTCTTTGGGTGTGATGTTGCTCATCACATCCATTTGGCAAAGCTAGCTTTTAGTGTGGGAATATTGAATTTTGAGCAGCCGAAATGGAAATGCCCCAGAAGCACCCCACCTTAATTCTCTCCTTCAAAGGTCTGTCTTCCTTTTGTCTAACAACTGGAAAAATAAGGGCCCCAAATCACTGGCGGTTTTTTAAAAGTTTTTCCTCAGAAGCATGATGAACAAACTTTTAATGTCAGCAGGGTTAAGTGTTGCACCACTTGAAAAAGGAAGGTATTTATTCACTGAAGAACTGTCCACCTTCCTTTTGAGTTTGGGCTATCAATACCAAATTTATTTCTTTATAGACCATTGACTTGCCTGCAGATTACCTACTTTCCTTTACCTCAGATAACTAAAAGGTTTCACAAATCAACTGAAACCTCTTACTTGACTGTCCATTTCCTTTTTTATTTAACAAACATCTTTTTGTTGACAATGTTTGATATGCAGCCAGCAGATTGAAACAGCTCCAGCTTTTCAGATATAGTCCATTATTAACTTTTTGTGTGCCAGTGGTTTTCATTTGCTGTCCTTTCTAGAGTGCATATATAGGCAAGGCTGGCTACAGCAATCCACAGTGGATTAAATACTTCAAGTGCATAAGTGTCACCACAAACCTTTCTGATTGCATTGTGTATTATTGTCACCCACCTTGAAGTCATTCCTGTACTACAGGAAATTTTCAACATAACTTACTTATTTGCTGTTGTTAGATGCTGGCTCTTCTAATTATGCCAGAGAAGGGAAGGCAATAGATTGAAATACTTTCAGTTGAAATTAAGATTCTTTAACTGAAACATTTCAACTATTGAATAAATAAATAAATGTAAACATGGTTGCAATAAAAATGAGCCTCTTGAAATTAGTCATAACTAGAAGTTGGCAAGCAGTTTATACTAACAGCATACAATTAGCTGCAGGGATTTAACAAGAGGCTTTTGCAAGAATTATTATTGAGTCTGTTGTCTTTCTGATTAATACTATTAACTCTTGCTTACCTATCTTCACTGATCCAATTCTCCAGATTCTATTATCTGTCCATGTGGAAAAAAAAAATGTTGGTCCCAAAATTTCCACTTTGGGGCCTGAATGTGACATTCACACAGGATTTAAATAATAAATAGAACATGATTGTTCTGCTATTTGTCTGGTGGAGGACAAGAAAATTTGATGCCACAATCCAGTTTCTGGCTTCCTACAGGCTCTGGACATGTTGAGGCACATATGTCTTCAGCCTGGTGCCCCCTGCATTCATTCAGGCGCTGAATGTTTGAGCTGCAGCCTTCACAGGGTTGGAGATGAAGAGTAATGAGGCTCTGCAAAAAAGAGGAATCTGTCCCATTACCCATGATCAGCATGAATCTCACATAAAGGAAATAAAAGAAACTTTTCCCCTCTCACTTTGTCATATGGACATCAAGACCCTGATATTTGTGAGCATAAATATGCCACTCACACACTAACACTTTGTGTTCTTATTATAGCAAATTTGGTTGGAAATTTAAGGAGGACCAGTGAGTAATCAGCAGTGATCTATGAAGAACCTAGTTTAGTCAACTTCTACTGTCAAGTTGGCAATCAATATTTAATTTTATCTCTGCATTTATTTATTCTAGTCATCTTCTCACACACTCATAAGATTACAAATTGTTCGTATTGATAAAAACATTAATTTGAAATTATCAGGGAAAAAAAAAAGGCGCTTGTTTAGTCTTCTGAAAAATCAGCTTTATTACCTGGCAAGTGTCCTTAGCTAAGTGCTTCACCTAATCAATTTCAATATTTGCTTTTTGCTTTATAAATAACAAAGCAATAGATATCACTGATTAAACATGAAAGGAATGTGTGGTAGCTCCTAGTGATCTGAGTAGATAAATGGGCCTGGGCCCACTTTTTTTTATTGGAAACCACCAAATTGCTTCAGGGCAGCCTTTGCAACCCTCTGGAAGAAAAAGCCTAAGCAATGTCAAGTGGCCTTACAAAATACTGGATATCTGCTGCATTCTTTTTTCTGTGTCCTTTCAGTCTGTTTGGACAACAATGAAAGGGGGAAAAAAATGATCCAGAAATCCACAGAAACCTACGCTGCTGTAGAAGTGCTTCATTTTGTGTTTACAGAGAAAATAAATGATACCGACTTCTTGCTTGCCAAGGGGGAAGTTGAAGTTAGAAAATGAGAGATCTCTTGGGGAAATCTTGCTTCTTACAACCTATCCCACAGCAAGTAAAATCCCTTTTGGGGATTTTCCTGACACCACACTCAGCCATTAATGATTAAAAGGGACTGACAGTGAGAGGCTGCCCTGGGCTGCAGCCAGGGCATGCAGACATTCCCAGCCCAGCCAAGGTGCTGCAGCACCCAAGGCTACAAATTTCCTGTTTGGGCTGTGGGGCCAGGGCTAGGGTTGGAAGAAAGGCAGCAGAGGGATGTCAGCGTGCTGAGCAGCAGGCACACAGTGACTGCCTGTGCTGCCCAGAGCAGAGCCTCAGCGTGCAGCAGGGCAGCTGCTGCCAGCCTCCTGAGCTGGGTACACTGCACAACATCAGCTCTGCTGGCCTGTGCCTCTGAGCAGCCTGGCCCCAGCCTCTCCCTGGTTACCAGGAGGTGTTTGAAAGAGCCTAACTTTGTTATCTTCAGTCCCCGTGCATGGAAAGTCTCTGATCATATATTTGGGGATCACTGCACTCATCTGCTGACCTGTTCCCAGGACTGACACAGATCCCACTGCTACTAGAGCAGAAAACAAATCCATTTTGATACTGACAACACAGCTGAGGACTTCTTCTCTACACTGTTGTAGGTCTCCACAAGTTCTTTATGGCAACACACATTCTAAACTTTGTTCCGTACAGCTTCTTTTCCTTCCAGCAGGATGCTCTCTGCAAAGCTCCATTCAAAGCAAGACAAAGCAAGACATTCTGAATTTGCTCCACACTGTATACTTGTCATAGATACACAGCATCAACACAAAGACGCTGATACAAAGCACAAACCCATTAATGCTTGAAGAGAATAAATGTTAAAAAGTTATGTTTATCCCTGCTAGTGAAATTTGCTCTGAAATACTTCCAGGTTTGCACTCAATAGGATATTTATTTAAAAGGGACAGGAAGGAAAACAATAGAGGTAAGTGAAAATCCATCAAAAGGCATCATTCGTCTGCCAGGTGCAACAGAAAGGAAGATAAAACAGATAATAACACTGCTGGAACAGAATGCTGTTAAGGTTGATGAATGGGAAGAGCTGACAGCTCACAAAGACTGTGAGGGCAAGCTGTTGGGTACAGTGTCAAACTAAATAAATCTATACATCCTTGTTTCACCCAAACACAGCTCTATCACAAATGATACAGTCCAGCACTGTGCCTTGAGCTGATTTTTTCAACTTTGAATGTGAACTAGCAGCATATTAAATAAGGTGTGCACTGTTTCCTGCAGGAATCACCTCAGGAGGTGAGGTACCATATCTAAGAAACTTTGATTCCTGTTTGTCCCACTATGATTTTACACTACTGAGAACCCATGTATCAACAGAAATTATATTCAGCAAGCTAATAGGATATAGCATTTGGCACCCTCTTCTTTGGGGATGATGCTAATGTGTTAAGGGACATGGGAAATGGAAACTGTTGTAAGGAACAGTCCATGCTCAGGATCTACTGAGAAATCTGGGGAGAGGAAAAGGAAAATAACTTGTGCTGCTGCACAGTGAATATACAAAAAATCTGGCATGGAAAGTGTTGCACCTCATTTTATTTTTATTTGGTGGTTTTGGGTTTTTATCACTAAAAATCAACATTTTCATGTAGCTGTGGGATTAAATGCGAATAAAATAAGCAAGTTTTTAGTTTCACAAACTCATTAGCAAGCCTTAGATTTTTCTCCTTAGATTACAATGACTGTGACAATGCTGACATAGTTGTCACAGAGCACTTTTTACCTGTGGGCCACAAAACACTGAATAAAGGTAGGGAATTAAAAAAAAAAAAAAAAAAAAAAAAAAAGAAAGAGCAGTACCTCATAAGACAGAATCAGAGGAACAGAGAGGCACGGTGATTTCTCAAAGGTAAATGAAAACCAAGTGCTATAATACCTTCTCCAGCATTATATCCACTGACCCATCTGGCACTGTGGGGCTTTCTTTTCCTTTTTAACCCTTCCTTAAAATTTCAGGCTTGCCAGTGAAGTCGTATTTGTGGCACCACCTCCAAGAATGTTGCATGACTTCTCCTTAGAGGACAATAACAGCTACAGGAGACAAACACACAGGAGATGTCAGGTTCTCAGGAGAGTAATTGCACTTCCATTCCCAGGCTGTCCTCAGGCAGTTTGATCTCAAACAGAGTGGACAGAGTCATTTTGTGAATGTCTCTGTACCCAGGCTCCATGTCCAAAGAGCATTTAAAACAGGGCATTGAGCTTGGCTGGTCAATTTGTAACTAGAGGATGATGGGAAGGTGGGGAATTCTGCTGCTAAATTCTGTTATTCCTTTGGCTTATTCTGCTTGTTACCTTGTGAGTGCATCTACTGACCCACAGAGGACCACAAATAGCATACATCAGGCAAGTGAGAAAATACTGCATTTACTCCAAAGGTAACTTCATTTACTCTCCTCACATTCACAAGTTAAGTAGTCTTCTATTAGGAAGGCATGTACTGGTTTTACATACCTCTGTACCTCCCTTACTGCATAACCTTAGATTGCTATGAATCTTGGGTTTGAGTACTCTGAATGTAGTAGAATTTTCTTTAGGAGGAGTGAGGGAATTTGAAACAAAAGTTTGCTGGACCTTTCTGTAGCTGTCAAGCTTGAGAAATGTAATCTGAATCAATGGCAGTGTTTTTATACTGCTATCATTTAAAAATAGATTTATTTTAACACTTGAATTTTACTCATCATGTAAAATTCCATAAACTTTTCTGTCCATCATCAGTGATGTCTTAAAAGACAATGCATAGATATTAAAATTTCTAGCAAATTCTCATGGTCATTCTCTGCTCCACAGTGCAAGACAAAAGTGCTGATAATTTAAAGAGTGGCAGATATGGCTCTTACAGGGAGTGCTGGATCAGGAGAAGGAAGTGCCAGAAGTACCCTTATCCCTTCTAGTTCTCCATGATCCTAAGGTTCTGTAAGCCATCTGTAAGGCAATTGTGAGCCATGTCCAGCTGGCCAGGGCCTGAGCAGCAGTCCCATAATCATACAAAGGAATGGTCACAAAGTTGCCGATGTCGAATTCCTATATGCATTTCTGATGTATTTATTATGTGCCTCCAAGACCTGCATCTTCCAGGGGTTAGCACAGAAAAATACAACCTTAACACTACAGGCTATAATCAGGAATTCAACTTCCACAAGCTTTAAGTCACTTTAAAACTCCACTCCCAAATTACCAGGAAACTCGGGAGCTCTGGATTTTCAGGCAAGGCAGATTCTCTTCAGAAGGTTTATTTGCTCCCCTAGCCTTCAGTGGCACCTAGTGGAAAAGAAGCAACTCAAAATGAAGAACAGTTGGGAGGGGAAATGCAATCTTTTTTCCAGCTCCATCAAACAACCTTCCTCCAAAGCCTCTGAAGGAATAAGAACATGGAGTGGCTATATGAAAAAAGAACAAGATGTTGGTATGGAGCAGAGCTCCTGGCAACAGGAGCCTGTTCTCTCGGGAAGGGCTTGCTTTTCAAAACAAGTTCAAAAGTTAGCACATGAAGGTGTAAAAAGAGCTTAGTGCAGCATGATGGCAAAGCCAGCAACCCTGAAAGAACAGAGACGGTGCAAAAGGGATGAGGAAGAGTGGATGTGACCTGGGGGACAACTGGAATCATTTAACATTTCCTATTGGAATTACAAACAAGGTGTTTTACCTTTTTTACCAAAGCAGACATTCAGTCATCACTATCTGTTTAAAGTCATACTGGGCAGTTTAATAAAGTCTCTTTTGGTTTGTTTTTGTTTTTTTTTTTTTCTGACCATGTCCCTGTAATTTACTAACACAGATAAGATTATATCTTGTTCTGGGAGAACACATGCCTTGTTTCCTGGTAGTTCTGGTAGCCACATTACTGTAATATTATGGAGTCTATTTACAAACACTCCTTGTGGCTTCAGCTACTCTTCAGGGATGGGACTTTAAGTTTCCCTGCCCATTCCCTCCCTCACCATTCCCAGCTGTTGGGAGTTCCTGATATCTTGTGAAATTGGCACTGCCTACTTATGGTTTATTTTTTCAGATCATCTCTACTTCAAGAGTACCTGAGAGGAACTGACAAGAAAGATGGAAAGAGACTTTTTACAAGAGCATGTAGTGACAGGACAAGGGGAAATGGCTTCAAACTGAAATAGGGCAGTTTTAGATTAGATGGGAGGAAAAAATTCTTTACTTTGAGGGTGGTGAGACACTGGAACAGGTTGCCTAGAGGAGCTCTGGATGTCCCATCCGTGGAAGTTCAAGACTTCGTTGAATGCAGCTCTGAACAAACTGATCTAGTGCAAGATGTCCCTGCCCAGGGCAGGGAGTTGGGAAAAGATATTCCTTAAGGTCCCTCCCAACCCAAACCATTCCATGATTCAATGATTCTAATTACCTGACTTGAAGAAAAGTCCATTTTTCAGAGTAGTCCTTGGACTTGTAGCTTCCGTGTCTTATTCACCATGGGAGAAATCCATCCTGTAAAGCTCATCTAAAAGCTGTCCCCACTGTCAGTGCCATGCCACATGACTTAACTCTATTAGCTATTGTGTCATAGAGTCACCTTTTCCATTTTTCCTCAAAACAAATGTAAAACTTCACCAGTGGCAAAGTGGGCACTCAGCTTCCACCAAACTTCTGAATATTCGTGTAGTTCTGCTTCTTCTTTTGCTGGTGGGAAAATCACTCTGTAGCTTCACTGGGATTTGAGGAGTGCTCACATGGGTAATGCAAAGGTCTTTAATTAATGTTCATCTCTCTTGATGGCCAGCACAGCTCATTCCCTGTATCATACTTTCACTACCTTTCTGGGAAACACTTGCTATTGTATTTCTATACTCCACCTGTCATGGTTTGACCCGGAAGTAAGGTTTTGGGAAGTTATGGCATTCCCATTTTGGTATTTATGTATTCAGTTTTCCTGGATGCTGTCACCCCTGAACAGTTGGAAAATGATGAGCTAACCAGTTCATGAGTGTGTTCCTTGACCCTTTCTACGTGAGCAACAATACCAGACACTGGATTTGTTCTTGAAAGGGCAACACACTGCTCACTTCTGTGTTCACATCTCTTTGGCAGGGTTTTCAAGCAAACAACTCATAGAATACTAAATACTGGACAGACTTTAAAAAGCTCCATTTCTCTCTGTCCTCTGGTTTTTAGTCTTTTCCTTTTTTTTTTTTTTTTTTTTTTTTTTTTTTTTTTTTTTTTTTCCCAAAAAACAATCCAAATACCAAGTGTGATGACTTCAGCATGTGGTGATGTGGTGACTTTGCTGGATAGGTGGTTCTTTGTTTGTTCTACACACCCTCTCCATTCATACAATTTAGTATGTATTCATTCCATGATACTGAGGCCAAAGGACAAAAAAATTCCAGACAGGTAATTTATCAACAGCTGCATCTCCATCCCATGGAGCTACTGCATTCCCAACAGCACAGGTTTGTCCTGTCTGGGTACAACTTGTCCTCATAATGCCAAATATGACACTGCCAGAGTTTGCTCTTAGCATTAATCCTATGCCATCACTCGTGTGGACTGCTTCAGTGGTAACCCACAGTATAATCAAGAAAGGATTAAGACAATCTTGATTGTTAGAAAATTACAGTACCCTAAACCTGATGGAAATAGTGAGTATTGCCCACTGTTTATTAGACAGGTTCAAACATTAGCTTGTTAGGGAGGGAAAAAGTTTGTAAATATTAGTGTTTAATAGTAGATCCAACAAAGTGTTTAATCAAAGACAGGACTTTATTTCATACTGTAATGATCTGTGACTGACACCTCTACCATACTCCATGTACTGACTTGGATTGGATTTCAAATGAAATGTCTTTGTTTCCTGAGACCCTAGTTTTCCTAACAAATGCTCCTGCTTCTGCAGTGCCTTGAAATGCATCATATTTTCATGTGAATATCAAATAGTGTTTTGTATTTTTATACAGAGTAATTTCATTCCTCCAGCACACACTGTTTTCCCTAATATACTCTAATAATACTAATATACATTTATCTTATCTCTTTCTTCACTTTCCCTTAAGTGCTAACAATATAATGAAAGCTGCAAACAGATAGGTTTCATATCTGTTGATCTGATTACCTTTAATTTCAAAATAAGGTACTATAATTTCTTTCCCCCTCTTGGGCTGTGCAGTACCCTCTAAAATCCATATTGCTTGTTTACATACCTTTAGAAAACATTTTTATACCTTATAATATTGCTTGGGGAATACAGAGTATATAAAGCACTTAGCAGGGTAAAAGGATATGGCTGCAGAGCAATTTAGAATGTTTTTGGGATAGCAAAGCATTCCATTGTTTGTTTTTTTGTGTACTTTTTGTAATAACCAAGATCTTTTTCATTCTTTTGCACTTTTGGAGGTCACTAAAGTCATGCTTGAACCAACTAGTCTAAATTTACTTCCAGAGAGAGTGCTTCCAGAATTTCTTTAATTTAAATCTGACAGGAGACATTTATTCTAGTCATTGCCTCTAGTAAGAAGCAATGTGAAGTAAGCTGTATGGAATCTGCAGAGACCAGCTCTGTACACAAGAAGTTCAAGAAGTTTTGTAAAAGATGAGATCTTCCCAGTATAAACTCTCCCACAGTGGGGATGGCCCTGGTACTGCCTACAGAATAGGGGAAAAACACCATTTGCAGCCTTTGTACAAAGAAAACTGAAGATAGAAGCACATTTAAACCCATGTAGGGACTATTCAGCCTTGCTAATTCCATCCACTTATTGATTTAAATGTGCCTGGTTTAATATGCATCTCTTGGGGAACTTTCATTATGTGAGTAGGTTTAGAAACCAGCACAGCAATAACAGAGGTGAGAGTGAAAAAAGTTTGCAATGACATCAGGGTGATGCGTAATCTTGTTTGGTGCCTGCCTATGCTCAGGCCAGACTTAGTTACTACCATGAAGCCTTCCTTTCATAACTTTTTTTAAAAATCCAAAAAGGATAAAATTAATTAGGAAAACAGAGCTATTTGGCAGATGAAGGTTCCACCTATCAAAATAATGTGCATCTGTTGAGGGTTTATAAGCCTAATTTCCCCCAAATAGCTGCAGATTAGTCAACTGCTATTTTTATATTTTGTGGATAGCCAAGGGAAAAGTAGAAATATACATCTGGAACACTGCATATGTAGCATTAACTAGAAAAGCTTGTTTTCAAAGAACATATTTGATGTCTTTTCCAGATTTCACTTCCACCATCTGTAATATCCCCCTTGGTCTTTTCTATCTGCTGAAGAACTGGGTATTGTCCAGGAGCATTATCCTAGCAGGGACTAGTAGTCCTCAAGCAGTGTGAGTAGCTATTTGAGTGGTTGATTCTCTCTGGAGCCATGGTCAGCCAGGGGTGCTATCTATCTTCCAGGGACTCTCAGCATTTCACAGCATGAGCTCTGAGCTGGAGGATTATAAAAGTCAATGCTGACTGCTAACGTCTTTCCTCATTAACAACACAGGGAGTAAAATGAAAGGTATAGCACCAGACTGCAGTGAATGCAGCATATGTTTGCAAATCTGAAGATGGGGGGCAACTTTGAAATTTAAGTAGGAAAAAAAAAAATTCCTTAAAATAGTCCCCAGTAAAGGCACAGTATTTTTGTGCTAAAGCCAATCTTGATACTGAGGGTAGACATAGGAAGTGAGGAACAAACTGGTCGCACAGAAATTATAGCAAACTGGTTTTGCACAGAAATTATAGCAGACAGATTGTCTCTGCCAGCATCACAGAAGGTGGGGACATGCTGGGAGAGCTGGCACTCGTGATTTCTTCTGCCTATTAACCTGGTCCTGCTGCCTCAAACCCTCTCTCTCACAGACTGGTCCACACTGGGTAAATGAGCCCCATTTTAGCTCGTGGCAGGTGACATATGCTAATCAATCTTCAATGCTGGGTGCTCTGGGCACACCCACATGGCTGTTGGGTCCAACCAAGTTCACAGAGCACCAGGGAAGTGCTTGGGGGCGAGGCAGATCCAAGGCTAACCCGGGAAGTCAGTTTGCAAGCTGGGGCTGGGGCGAAGGGAATTAGAGGGCAGCAGCAGGCATGGCTGAGCTGGAGAAAAAGACTGCCCCCAGCATGGCTTGTACAGAGGCTAAAGGACCAGTCCCTGGGCCCATGAGCAGGCAAGGATGAGATGCCATGTGAGACTGATTAGGGCCATCATGGCTTATTGTGCCCTCAGAGCTCCACAGGAAACACACCACCAATGAAGGAAAAGCCTATTATCAAATTATTTTTGTCCCCCTTGAAATTTTGTAATAGCATCCAGCTATATTGTTGCCATCTAATCATGAAAAGGTGCTAATTGTCAGCTGATAAGGAAAAGGCACCACAAAGGCAGTGTAGCAGATCTCTGAAGTGGCTAGGCAGTCAGGCTCTGCCTGTGGTGAAAGATGTAAATTCAATACTCACATCAAAGGATGCAGTCATGCACACAGAGAACTAAACAAGCATTGGGCACCTACTGACCATTGACATATTTCATGTCATGGGAAATACCAGGATGGAGAGGAAGGATTGTTGGAGGACTACCTGCAAATGTTTGTATCTAATCTGGACCTTGTCTGAACCCAAATTCACAGCTGGCTTTGGCCATAAACGTAATTATAAACATAATTGATAAAAGCATTACAATTTATAATTATAAACATAATTTATAAAAGCAGTTAAGCATCTAAGTATGCATGAAGAAAATTTGCAGTGAGGCTTAATCAGCTCCTTAAAAGTTAGGGATATATTGAAGTGTCTTTGTGTATTGAGACAGATTTAGAAGCCTCACACATCTTCTCCAGAGCTGGGGTCACAGAGACTGTAAGCAGAGATGAAGATGTTTATCCTGTTCTTGGCACATGCCTCCCAGAGTCTCAGTGCCTGCTTTCCATCATCAGGGCATAGAATATCACTCACTGTATGTGTGTGTGTGTACACTGAAATATAGATATATAAATACAGAAAGGGGCAGAGCTGGTGGTGTAATTTGGCTGCTCTGACAATAGAAACTGTAATATCATTACTTTTGGTACTTACATATGTGTGTGTGTATAAAAATAATAATAATAAAAAAATACACATTCTGCCACTTAATCTTACACTGTCTCACATCTTCATTATACATATCTGTGGGGAAGGAAGGCAAATACTTCCACAAAGTAATGACAGAAAGGATTTTGAGCAAGACACGGAGGGCAGATTCCTTCTGCTGCAATACAAATTAGGAAACCCTTGTTCTTTTGCTCTCTTGCAAACTAGAAAAATAGTCAGTTTAGAAGTGATTTCTTTGGTTTTATTGTAGTTTTTTTGCTTGAGCAGAAGAAAATACTGAGTTTCTCTGCAAGTCTGCTAGGATCTGAGTCTACCACGTGACCACAGGCACATTTAACTTGGTTTGAGCTGACCAGCCATGCTCCTCTGTCACACTCTAACAAGAGTAAAGTAAAACTTGTAGCCTCAGCTCATCTCCAAGATTTGTAGGTGTGGGCAGTGCAGCATAACAGCACTTTGTTATAGATAACTCCCACAGAGGGAGGTGTCACATAAGGCAAATATTTTTTCAGCTTGTAGCAATTGTATGTAATGGCTATCACTTATATTGTATCAAAATTCCTCACCCAATATTTTTCATATGAAATTTTTATGAAATATTTAGTACTTAAAAACACCTCTCTGCAGCTGAACATAGGAACTATGGGGCTCCCACCAGAGTGTGTATCTCAAGTAATGAATATGATGATACTTGGCAAATCTCTCTTCCTCACCCTGGAAAAGTCAGTCTGAAGTCTGAAAATAGTCTTGTACTAAAGTCCAGTGAGAGGCATTAGAACTCAACACATACCCAAACCAATATTCTTCAAAAAGCTGTGAAAATAGTTATATTAGGGGTCAATAAACTTATCTGGAGGACTGCTAAATCCAAACCACAGCACACTGCTACATAACCACTAAAATCACCTGAGGCAGAGGGCCTGCAAGGATGGTGTTTCACATTTGTATTTCAATTTACCCTTCACTGTACTCAAGGAAAAATAGAGGTCCTTTTGTGAAGAGCTGAGCACAGCTCTTGCCAGCTGATGGGAAATGCATATGGAGGGATTTATGTGGTGAAGCTCCTGCCTGTGAATCACGAAAACCCGAGAGGATTAATGCTTCAGACTGAGAAATGTGCACAGCAGTAGGTCTTGGCCCTGGATGGGAGAGTCCCGCAATTACTCACTCTTGCTCTGTTTTGTGGACACTGCAAATAAGCAGGCAAAGTAGCAAACAAAACCAAGCAAATAAAACAAAATCAGAGACTCTTTATAAGAAAGTAGACATGGCATAGAATTAATGTACAGCACTGTAATACTCCTTGATCATAAATCTAAATGCCAACTAAAGGGTATTGTTGTTCTGGATCAAAACCAAGTATATTTATCTAAAAGACACCAAGGCAGACAGATCCACGATATTTGTGGTTGAGAAGCACATTTCTAGCCTTCAATTTAAATGGAATCAGAACCATTTAATCTGTTCTTCATACTGTCATCAGCTTGGGTTTCCGGAGGTATTTTCAGCAAGCATTAGTTTTCAGACACAGACATATCTATGATTTATTTATATGGGACTGAATCAGAAAATATTTAGCTCAAAACAAGGAAGCAAGCCCTGGTGTCCATGGAAATTTTGTTTTCAAACTAATTACAAGGTTTCAAGAGCCAGTTCATTTAAATGGCTAATTTGTATTAGACAAATCTGGCTTTGCATAATATTAAAAGAACCATCTGAGTGAAAGTAAAATTACTCTTCATAGTAAAGAGCCATCAAGCCTTCATTTCCATTTTCTAAAAAGTAATTTAAGTATTTTTTACACTGTTGACAAGAAAATATATCACATCTGTATTTTAGGAGATTTCGCTGCATAGGCCAAAACATCAAAGTGGCAGCATATTTCTAAGATCGTAAAAATATATCTACTTCTAAGTAGATATACACTCAGTCCAGTTTCAGACATGGGGCACAAGCTGGATGCAAGATGGGTTGTATAGCAATTTTTGTTTCCCTACAATATGAGGCTTTGCACAGTGCTCACCATGGAAAGTGAGGGGCTGTGCCTTCTTTTGAAGAATGAGATACTGCCCACTATCGTTTTCTTCTTCTTCAATTCACATCTGTGAGAATGTGCTGCTCTCATTTAGTGACTTAGGGGGAGATATTAGAAGAGTAGAAAACAATCATTGTAAACCTGATTAAAATAACTCAGGTCCAAGCAGGTCTGGTACTCGTGAAAGTATAAAATAAATGAAGAGGAAAATGCAGTTAAAATTGAAGAAATCAGAATCATGCTACTTTCTTCTTTTCCATCATTTTGCAAGGATCATCCCCCATCTGACTCAGATTCCACCTATTTAAAATAACTACTGCAGTCATAAAAACAAATTGTCAGACTCTTCTTTGTGTCTCCTTCACCACCCTAAGGTAATCCCTTTTAAAACCTTCTCATTGTTTATCAAATCTGATCAGAGAGGACAATGCTTAGAGATTGTGGAGGCCTGTTCCTCCGTGCTGTTAAGCAAAGCATCTATATTTGCATAATGCCTAAACCTTCAAAAGTTTCAAAATGCAGCAGAGCTCTGTAAATAGTGATAATAACCAGAGTGTGTTTAACTGCTTGTGGCTGAAAATCAGGTAATTTCATCAAATTTGCAGAAAAGTATTTGGGTTGTGGTTACATTTTTGTCCTATTTGATGTAAATACAACAATTGCTGAGGCCACACCAATTTTCCTAGATAGCTTTCTGCTGAGGGCACAAAGACTCTCTTCCATAGCTCCCCACGTAGCACATATGTCTCTGAGCCTGCAGCATACATAAATTATAAGAATAATCTATACTTATTTCACATTTTATTTAAAATACCTCATAATTAAACTCTTTCTTGAAGCTAATGTAATCTTAGTGGGAGAGAATAAAAATTTCTTATTAATTTTATTAGAAGTTGATTAAATATTTACCAAAATGCACTTATGACAAAACTAATTAGAAATGCTATTAAAAAACTCCTCAGATAGATGCTTATGAAATATTTAAATGTCTGGAATAAAGCATTTAAAAACTGCATTTCAAGATTACTTTGATAAAAAAGGTGACATTTTAAAATAAACCCCCCCTGAATAATAAATGCATTTCTCATGACCCAAATACATTTGTGAGCATTTTTGTGTAATAGCTTTGCAACACTGGCTTTTCATGATGCTGAAATTCTCATGTTTTCTGTGGGAAATTTATAGCAATTTTGTGTAGCCAATATTTTTGTAGCTGATTCAAACTGCATTTGCTCAGGTGAAAGTTAAATTCAGATCACAGAGGTGCTCTCATGAAGCCATATCACTTTATTTACTATCACAGACAGATCTAAACATGGACTAAAAACATCTACTGTGCCAAAATCAATTTTTCTCATGTTTGCTGCCTCTCAAACATCTCTATGAGCATGAATAGCTCCATTTCAAAGGCAGATTCCTTGAAGGAAAGTGAATTCAAACATAAACATCTTTCCCATGCTCAGTCTTCCCCTTCCTCTCCCAACAGCATCAGAGGAACATGATTGGTACTGAGGCTTCTGCATTACCAAGCAGCAGGACATAATCAGTTTTGGGGTAGAAGCTGTTGATCTTGTGTTCTGTTTTAAGAACATTTAACTTTCTATTTTCCTACAATGCTGAGAAATTACCCTTCTCAGGGAGCTGTGTGTGTGTTCCAGGGCAGGGGAGTTGTGGAGTGCTGTTCTCTATTCCCCTTCGAGAGTGATAGCTCTTTGTTTAAACTTTGAATGAAGAGATGAAATTTTAATTCTCCCTGCTCCTGTTCAGTGCACTGTGCAGTTGAATAGTCTCTTTTTTTACCTACAGGTGGTTGCATGAAGGCAACCTCATCATTCAGCAGTAAGGATATGTGGCACATCACATAAAAATTAGTCACTGAGATGAGAGTAGGATGATTTTCCCAGATCCCTGGATTATGAGGCAAAACAATCTTGTTTTGCAGCAATCTCAGAGTCCCTACTATATATGGCTCTTTTTGATAAATGAGGAGCAGTCAGGATATTCCCTGATGTCACTTTGGACAAAATTGCCTAAATTTGACTTCAGGCATTGTTGCTATATTTTAATCATGTGATATTTCATCTACAGTCTTTGAAGAACAATGCTAACTGACCAAACTTCATTTTATAAAGGACATGGAGGTGTCACACAAGCCAGCAATAACGTGCACCCTTTTCTAAATTTCACCTAAGCCCAGGGAAGCCAGGAGAAAAGGCAAATAGTTTTGGAAAACAGTGCCAAACATAGCCTAGCTACTTCAGAGAACAAGAAAGAGAAAATATACCTGGTTTGCCCATTTGAAATATGCCCTAACAACCATTTCATAGCGAATTACTTTGAAGATGACACTTGAAATTCAGCAGAGCTGCTTCCCTTCTTTTCCTTGCTCTCTTATGCATATGGCATCATATTCCATATATGATATGCATCTTACAGCTCCCAGGAAATTTCTTCCACATTTGGATACCGGCTTTGAAAAATCTCTCTATACAGATATGATCAAAAATTGTTAAAAGCTCAGAGACCCTGTCTGCAGTGAAATGTTCTCACCTGGGTCTGCAGGGACAGAGCAGGGCTTTCTTTTCAGCATCTTCTCTTTCTTTCACAAGGGAGGGAGTTTAGTGGCAGAGCCTCGGAGATACTCTGCAGGGCTGTTTTGCACTGTGGTGCAGCTCTCACTCCCTTTACTTTTTTTCCCAGTGAAGAGCGCAGAAAGACAAGGGAAGCTGAGCCTCTGCACCCAGGTTCCAGCCCTCCTGAGGGCAGGATAAATTCTTGTCTGGTCTGTGTGTGACTTGGTGCTGGGCTGAGCACAGACTGGAGAGCAGAAATCCCCCCTCAGAGGTGCCCAGGTCTTGTACAACAGTAGGAGCACAGCAGTGCGAAAGCTTGCAGGGGCAGAACAGGGTAAGGATGCAGAGAAACTGGGAGGAGATTGAGATTGTAAACAGGAGGCAGAAGGCAGCAGAAGAGAAGGAAGAACTGAACAATGGAGACATGGAACTGCAGGAGAAAACCATAAACAGGAGATGAAAGAGAGGGGCAAGGAAGCAGTAGAAGTAGATGAGAGTGAGGTGGGAATGGAGGCAGGCTGTAGACACAGGGGCTGAATAATTTGCAGCCACTGGTCAATCCTGTCCTGCACAACGTACAAGGTCACTGTCTAATCCTGCTCTGGGAGAGCAAGCCCAATCCTCACTTCACCCATATTCATACAGTGAGATGATTTCTGATGCAGAGCATTAGGCTTTAAAATGAGCCTTCCCCATGTCTGGAAGTCACTGGTGAGCCTCCTACAATACATGACCTCTTTGTACCACAGTGGCCTTTCTTTTGCTCAAAGGCCCAAAGTTTCTGAGCTGAGAAACATTATCATTTACACTTGTGTGCTGCTGTCTTTAGCCCGTGAACTGGGATGGGGTTCTGCCCAGTAACAGAAAAGCACAGGAGCCAGAACCTTGGGGTGATGATCAATAAGCAGGTATCACCCTTTACTCCGTGGTAGGGCACTCTCAAGGAACCGAAAGGTTTGGACTTGAATTTGTGATCCTGGTCAAAACGATGTATGCAAATTCTTGAACTTCATTAAAATTGTAAAACAACCGCTTGATTTTTCTGATGGTAAAAACTCAGAACTGCAGTTTCACAACCAATTAAAATAACACAAGTAATGAAACAGAAATATGCTAATTGCATGTCATAAAAGTGCCTGTCTCCAGATGCATTTTATGTTGCCTATTTCCTCTCCATAAAAATGTACATATTTATCTCTTTTCACTAAGCACAAAATGAAAAACAAACTTTATGCTTATCTGGAAATAAATATTAAAACTAGACATCAGCTTTATTGGATGAAAATTTATTTATCTTCTTCATCTCAAGGGACTTTTAAATGAAGGGACATTCAACAAAGACTCAGTGAAAGCAAAAGCATCATTGATCAGCTGAGCTTTCCATGAATCTCCAACATTGATCCTAGTATCTATGTACCCCCTAGGCATTTGTATGTCTAGCAGCATAACATTATAACAAAGAATTTTGGTTTACTTTTACATCAGAAAAAAGGAGCAAATACTTTCCACTGAATTTTTTCAACATTTTTCAGCTGAGGAGAGAGACATTACAAAAAAGGTGTCTGTACGACATTAGGAGCGTGAACATTATCCAAAAAGGAAAAGGAAACTCCCACCCTATGCTTTACAGTTAATTCCAATTACTAAAATTAAAACCTAGACTATTGGTTTTGGCACTTTGTTTTTCCCTCTCCTCATAACTCTTTAATTTTGGTGAGCAGAACAACAACATTTTACATTAAGAACAGGCTCAAGGCCAAAGTTCCTGACTTTCCATCTGGCTGAAACGCAGCTGGAGCTGGCTGTGGGTGACTTGTTGGGAACATCTGTGGGGTGTCCTGGGGGACTTCCCCGTACCTATGATTCAGAGCTGCCAGGTAGCTGTGAGTGAAACACAGACCCTTAATTTTGGAAGTATTAGAAAAAGGCCAGAATCTTAATGCATTGATTGATAGCTGTTGCTGTCTCTGCGCCGACTGCAGTGGAAGATGATGACTCAGGACAAAAAAATTGAAAAATAAAAAGCATAAACTTCTACTTTATCCATATCATGACATCAATATTTTAGAAGTACTGAATTAATTTTTCAGATGTATTGCTCCTGGCCTGAGTCAGGCTTATAGCTAACTTTTTATAATTAAATAATTTATTCTAAATGTGCAGCAAACCAATTCACTCATGCTGAGGAGGGAAAGCCAGATGTCTGTAACTCACTCTCATTGTTGGAGCATTTAAGCCTAAGTGTATATCTTGCACTATTATTTACAGGTCTGTTTCTTTTGCCACTGTGATCTCCCAGTTCCAAAACAGCTGCAGCTGGGAGATCCCACAGCATGACTTCCTGCATTATTTACCAGAAGTCCAGCTATTCAGTGTAGAAATTCAAAGTGATCAGTTAAGGAGTCTCCAATACAGAGGATCACAGGAAATTCAGGATGGAAATGGTTCTTGAGAGCCCAAGGATGATGGAGGAATTCTTTAGGATAGAGTTTATGAATAGAGAGAAGGCAGGTGGGCGCTTGCCCTTGCAGCTACACACCAAGCGATTTCCATCCAACATCCTTTCTGCCTTCTCTTCCTGGAAACCTGAGTTTCTTGTTCCTCCATACCTGAGATAAGCTTGCTTGCTGCTGCACACACCACTGAGGCCATGGCAGAAGATTAACAGCCTCTGATGAGAGCACAGGAACTAATTGAACTGTTATTGAGCATCTCAGCCCATTCTTCCCTCAATTTAAATCAGTGTGTTGCACCAGGTTATTGAAACACAGATTATCAAAAGGCTGCTCCCTTTGTGTATATGCATCACTGGATCACACAGAAATACAAAGCAGCTGCCACTGCCTCTTCTGAAGGAACCGCACTTGCTAAAGCTTTCTGGAAAAGGCAAAAATCAGAAATCTTTTTGTCCCCTCCATCCATAAAATGAGGACAAAATTATATTGCACAAGAGATGGTGACAGGGAGGAAATCTCCACAAGAGCCCATATTAGTCTAATTCTGCTGTTTTATACATCAGAAGAATCTCCTCATAAAAGCTGTGAGCTAGAAAGCTGTCACAGGAGTCACAGCAGGCAACTGACTGCCCAGAGTGGCTTTTGATCATGCATGCATGGATCCTCCTCTTCTGTAGCAGAGAAGGTCAGACCTTGGGTTTGTTTCTGCAGACCAGCTTCTACACAGTGCTGGCAAGCAGGTCAAGTAAATAACTGATGCATTTAAAGTAGCATTTATTTCCTAGAAGTCCTGAAAAAATGTGCTTATTTTGTCCAAACAGGTGGCAGCCTAAAGGGTAGAAAACTGAATCCTTTGCAGGGATCAACCTCTCATTTCCAAGCCCTCAGCTCAGGGTAGGCTGTGCAACCAGAGATGTGGAACATCCAGCAACTCCTGGTCACTCATCCCTGGCAGAGAGATCCAACCAATGGAGACAGTGACCTGCTGTTTTGGCTTTGGACAGGAGAGACAAAATGAAGCATTTTAACTCTTTTCTATTATGTAACCTGAAAAAAAGGTACTAAGAGTGAAAAATTCAGTGCAGGAAATTACAGCTCTGTTTCTTTGAAAATCCAGCACAGCCTGCTCCTAAAACATCTGACCCTACAGTGCTTAAGAGGTGTTGGAAAGTGTCTGTGAAACAGGAGGAAATTGGAAGATCAAGACCAAAGTCAGACGTGTGGCACAGATGTATTAACAAAAACAGTGTTTCTTGGCTATAATTCAAAATTTTATATTCAGTCATATTGGCCCTTAAATGACAACTTTAATTTCCTTAGCATGCCAATATTATTTTTATAGACTTTTCAGTCAACAGGTTGTTTTTTTTTTTAATTTTTACAACAAGTTATTAAATACAGGGCTTTAAAAATAGAAAGTGCTATAAATTTTTAATAGCTCTAAGCTGTAGCTGAACATAAACTAATAAATCTGTTATTATTTATTGCCTTACTTCTACTTCCATGCAAAAGCCCCAATCCTGTAACTGTCTCTAGAGGTGCACTAAGGCAATCTGAGATCTTAGATACAGCATTAAGCTGGATGTGGTCCCACCTAACTCTAACCTTTCTGAGTTCAGCTGAGCTCATAGCCTGTCATTTCTAGATAGGTATTAAGTCATTGTCTTGTATTTAGAATAGAAATAACATCATTAATAACAAACATGAGAGCAAAAAACCAGTATTCACAATTATTAATATTAATTAAAAAATGAAATCTCAGACTGGACTTAAACTTATGACACCTGTCTGTTTTGATAGGTCTCCTTCAAAAGGATATCTCTGTGAAGGACAAAAATGGTAAAAGAGCCACAAGGAGGAGTAGGTAACTTAGAAAAGCAGACAGGACTTTTGTTTTTTATCAAGAACATGCATGACTGAAAACTGTATCCAAACCCAAAATATTTAACTTCACAGGAAAGGGTGATGTCAAACATTAACTTCTCACTGATGGGTCCTAATTTTGGAAATTAATTGTTGTCTTCAGTACAGGTATAAAAAATGTAGATAAATGGTCCAGTGTCTCCCATGATTAGTCTCTGCAGTATTTTTATTATGAGTCTTTCAGTCTGCCAGTTGGTTTCTTTGCTCTTCACTGAATCAAGCAGGAATTTTGCTTGCACCAGAAATTTAGAAACTAAACAGAAAGGAAGAAATTATTTGTCATAGGACACAGCAAATACACTTGCTAAAACTTAAAACTATAGCAAATACTAGACAGCTTAAAGAAATTTTAAGGAAATTGTAACTATTCTCCCTAGAAAAGTGACATTTTTTACACTTATAACAGTGTTCAGAACTGAACAAATATCCTCAAAAGTCAGACACACATGGCACCTTGCCATTAATACAATAAACCCTGCTGGTTTATACCTAGTCTTCTCAAACAGTTCCTGAGATCATCTCCTGGTTGTTTCACAATGCCAGGACAAGAAATGGCCATTCCCAGAGGTGTGCTAAGCCACTGATACATTCATTCAGCTCCCCTCCTCTTCCCACTAACTCACAAATGACAATAAACAGTGCAAGCAGCACTTAGTTCATTTCATGCTTCAGTTTGTGTGA
Source organism: Pyrgilauda ruficollis (assembly GCF_017590135.1). Lineage (NCBI taxonomy): Eukaryota > Metazoa > Chordata > Aves > Passeriformes > Passeridae > Pyrgilauda > Pyrgilauda ruficollis. The sequence continues at coordinate 1,994,562 of NW_024529933.1, forward strand.
GAGGGGATTATTTTTCATTCTTGATCACTTAGCTGGATACACAGTACAGGATACACAAGCAGGAGGAAGAGAGCCACATAGGTATCTACACAAAAATCTTGAATGATAAAAAAAGACATGCTAAACACCCTAATATGCATAAAAGGCAGTAATTTCAGGCCATCTAACAAACACTCCCCTCATAACCTATCACAAACAGTTCCAGTCAATTACCCATTCAATGTATTCAAGTGAACAAATGCTGCCTATTGAATAGGAAGCATCATTCAGTCTGAATTCAGCCTTTTTTTTTGTTTGTTTGTTTATGATTAGTTCTCAAGCTTTATTTTACTTGGTTGAATGCAATTAGTATCTCAATGTCAGACTTAAGAATTCCTGCAAAGGGGTATTTATCCCCACTTTTCTCTTTGCACTTTGTTGTGAATCCTCAGCATTGAAATGTATTGACCTGTATAAAGATCAGAAGTACTTTTTTTTTCCCCTTTCTGTGTCCCAAAGACTTGAATTTAATTTGTAGTGCCAGGTCTATGGAGTAATACTTATACAATTCTGCTTGAGTTCTCATTCTGTACAGCCAAGACCTTTTGTGCTTCAAATTTACTCTTTTTATGAAGAAATATTTCTATAAAGCGAAAATAAAAAACAACATTAAATGCACAGACAACCTTTATACAGCTCTTCACAATCTGAATCTCCTGCTCTGGCTTTGCTCACAGGCTCTGAGAAATTTGGATATTTTATTCCTTTTTTCTTCCCCTTAATCTGCAATAAGTTAAAAAGAAAATCACACTTTTCCTAAGACATTGGTTAACAGGACACACACCAGCAAAGTGGGATTGTAATTTACTGCCTCTTTTAAGCCACCAGGAAATGTCAATGCATTTGTAGTCCCATAAAATTAAGGAAGTCTGTACACAGTGAGCCTGCTTCTATATATAGCTCCCTCACGCATCATCCACAGATGGCACATTTGAGATGACGAACACAGTAAAAACACTGAGCCACTGTGTTTATCTAAAACATGTATTTTTAATTACATACTACAGTCCAGGTTTCTTCACAGCTTTCAGTCAGGAAGGAATAATTTGTTTACACTTGACTAGAGCAAGTATTTCATTTGCCTGCTGATATGGGGCACACATTCCAAGATGGAGCTGAGGAATATAGCAGCAAAGATCAACAAATATTAAAATAATGTGCCAAAGTCTGCCAAGTATAATCATTGGGGCACATTTAACACAAACTACACTTGTGTGATAAAATCCGTATTGTTCATGAATATCAGAAGGGCCCTACATAGAAGGGTTTTTTCTTATTGGATTTATAAGACTGATCTGTAATGATGGTGAGCAAAAGAGTATGACCACTTCTCTCTCCCTGCCTCACAACTATGCACTTTGCATTGTTTGCTTTTCTGTCACTGGAATGGTGTCATATAGAGCAGAGGTCCTTAAAGTTTCAACAGCAGATTGGCCCCACAGAAAAATCACAGCAGTAAAAATCAGTCTTCCTGTGTCCTCTTGACCTACTTATATCCCCGTTTTCTCTCTTTTTACTAGAGCTCCAAATGCCACATTTTCTACACATCCAGGCATAAAATGTTATAAACTTACTAAGCACCAACTGAAATACATTCAAACACTAAATGTGGACAGGCAGCATTTCATGAGCAGTGGGACAGATAAAGACACAAATACCTGCAGTCAACCCCCACATCTTTTATAGCACTCCCATGTTCCCAAGCTTTTTTGGGACAGCTTTTTTGCTGTCCACTTTGCTGTCTACTCATCCACTCCTGCCTGGCAACTCTGTGTTTAAGGGTTGACAAGCCAGAGGTGCCCCACGGCTGCCCTCTCTGAATGGGCAAGAGGCAGAGTTCTTGCTTTTCTACCAGTACTGTTTGTATCTGTCCTCTCACCCTGCTATCACAAGGACGCTGGGAATTCAAGATCTTTCAGCTCCCTGAATTACAACGAGAATGGAACAGCTTCAAAAACTACTGGGAGGAATGAAAGGTATGTGGGCAAGCAGGCTAGAAACGAACAAAATGTACATCCTTTGTAGACAATTGGTATTCAGATTTAAAAATCAACAATGAGACTAACCAAGTACAATAACTCTCATTTCAAACTGTTTTACAAATGAATAGGAAAGATCATTTCATACTCTTCCAAAGTGAAGCCTTTGGAACAAAGCTGCTATTCAATAAGGCACATCAACATCACTAAATAGTCTTGGGACAGGGAATGAAAAGGGATTCTGCAGGCAGTGCAATTCCCAGCAAGACACAAGTTACAATTCTGTACTAAACAGAAAAAAAATATCTTTTTTTTTTCTTTTTTTTTTTTTTTTTTTTAATGCAATACAATACAAAGATATCACAAGGATAGCTAACATTGGAGCTGGAGACATGCACAGCCTCAGAGCCTCTTTTGGGATATCCTCCCTTACATAAGTGATTATATCTTTTACTGACAGTCCAGATGAAGATGTTGGGAATATCCACATGACCAACCATCAGCATTTTCAGTACAGAAGTATCTAAATTGGAAATGAATAATCTGTTCTGCTGATGCCAGTCCTTGGGCACAGATTACTCCTTTCTCCCCTACCTGACCTTCTCCATGACACTGCAGGGCTTTTCCATATTTATTCACACAAATTTCATCTTTGTCCAAGTTGTCTGCCCAAGCTTGCCATTTTCCTGTGAGAAAGCCAGTTTTTCTTTGTTTTATTTAAATAGACATGAGGTGGGGGAAGATGAGGGGGAGTGCACAGATCTGAAAGAATGTGAGAGACTGCAAGGACTACTTGATTATAGATTATGTGATGTGAAATAACGGGTGAGGGAAAGGAGAGAGGTTAAAAAAAAAAAAAAAAATTAAAAAGTGCCTGGCTTTGAAAGCTAGGAGAAGTAATACACTTTGAGGATAAAAGTGCTAAATTTATTCATTAGTTTACACCTTTGAGAATTTTTATAAAGTAACTTTTATGAAGGCAGCACAGATTCCTCTCCTGGCTGCAGAGGAGCAGCAGCACAGGCTGATGTGCTACTGAAAACCAGTGTTCCCTGCACTCCCAGGTCCCACACACTGGATTCATTGATCCTGAAAAAGGTGCTGAATTGATAATGGACACTTCTTGGAGGTGCCTACCCGAGCACTGATCCAGTACCTCACTGCTTAAGTGTTGCAGTAAGGTAGAAAAATTATAAAAGAAAAGCCTCATAAAATCAGGCTTGCTCTGTTAGATCAGTGGCCTGTCATTTCTTCTAAGCAAAGCTAGCACTTTGCAAGTTCCCATGTGAAAACAACCCTAGTGTGAACAGTTCGTTAACATAACAATCTATTCCTGGGTAAAAAAAAAAAAAAAAAAAAAAAAAAACCTGCATAAATCTGTCCCATGAGAATGAGTGAAGAAAATATGTAAACAATTTTCAAATAGATTTCACGGACAAGAAAAATACCTGTTACTAACCAATAGAATAATTGGCAAGAAAGCTACTAACCAATTGGAGTCATACAGGAGGTAAAACTGTATAAAAAAAGAAAAACATGCAGCAAAAAACCAAGCTTTTGCTACATTGCTCAGTGTGTTGTTTCTGTCCCTCTCTACTATGATAACCTGTTAGATCTGATGGATTTTCAGCACAGGGTGAGACAACAGGACATCTTCTGTGCTTCTCTGTTTTCTCAATGTGCTGCTACAAAAGTCTCTGCTGCTGAAATGGAATAAAATACAATTTCTTTAAGAAGTCCTGCGTTTAAAGTGTCAAACTTTCACAAGTTGCACAAGTTCAGGGAGCCTGGAGATGTCATCACTTTGGCTTTAAAGTGTTAACCAGTGACTGGTGCAAAAATGAGCCATTCAAAACCACAAAAAATTTATTGGGTCCAGTTTGTGAGTTACATTCCCAGTGTCCTCAGATCCCAAAGTCACTATGTTACTAAGTGTGAATGATATTTACTGCAAACAGAGACTCCAGGAAAGCATTCTCAGCCTTCCAAAGCAATTTTCCAGCCTCTGATTTCTGGTAGAAAATCGTTACATGTTTCTTCTTCTCAGTTCTGCATTAATTTCAATGGAGTGTGGTTGCTGCAGGGAATTAATCAGAGGAGGTGGCTGAACTTCACTTCCAAGTCATCAGTCAGGACAGATAGAATCAGTGGCAGGGGTCAGTGGAGTGAGTAAGCCACAGCTGTGAGCCACTAGGACAGGAATCCACCTTCAAATTTTTTATATTTACTTTTTAAAGGGCCAAAAAGAGATTTGGAAGGTCTCAAAATCTTGGCTTGTAGCTAATGCCTCCAGGCTCATCACTCTGTGCTTGATCGCTGACTACGCTGCAGATGATCTCAGGAGCAGAGACCTTTTCATCCCCTGACTGCAGTAGCCCGGTGACCTGAAATCGATTTTCTTTGACTTTTAATATTCAGAGACAATATTAAGATATTTAAGCACTTTATCTTATTGCACTTTATCACAGTATACATGAACACATGCAGACCAACATTATGGAAGAGAATGAGAACAAACTATAAGTACCGGAAAGCTTCTCTTTCGAGGAATTATACAAAAAATCATATAATTATTCTTTGGCTGCAGCCAAAAGAGCTAAACTGAAATTTCAAGAGTACATATGAAATGGTCATTGCTCAAAAATTATCTAGTCCCCCTGTCTAACCAAAGTCACCAGTATGCCACACTGCCTTTCCCAGGGATTGTGCCATATAACAAATCAAAGAGGATTAAGTTTGTTGAAAATTTTCACCAGTGGGTTTAAAGTTTCTCTACTGAAATCAGTACAGGCTGGACAATGACATCAGTGGGACTGTCAGATCAACATTAATGCTTTGGAAAACCTTGCTGATGAGATACACTTTAGCTAATTGAACTTCCTCATTTATAAATGCAATAAAAGATCCTATATTTGGAGTTTCTGTAAAGAATTGTTTTCACCACACTAAAAAGAGTTTTACAACCTTTCTCTCTGTTGAACCACTAATTTATTTTCCTTACATTATGTCAGACATACACAGCCTTCCTTTTCTTTCTGAAGTCTCCCATATCTTGGTTGCTTTGTTTTAGATACATTTCCAAGATTACTAAACAGAATTTCCACTTCCATTGTCTTTAAACTAAAAGAAACACATGACAGCCTTGATCTCTTCTCTAACATAGAGGCGTCTTCAGATGTTAACCACCAGTGCATTTAATTCCTAGGCTAAATGACCCATTTCAAACACTATCTGTCTTTGACTTTTCCTTTTTTCTTTTCTGCTGCAACATAATCTATAAAGAGGTGATAATGCTGGCAAAATGTGTGAAATTGTTCCTTTGCAAATAACATATATTTAAACACCAAAAGGATTTGTATTTTTGCTTAGCTAAACTATACTAAATTGCCATACAGTTATGTCAAACCTATGCTCATGTCCTGGATTTGTTATGTTTCCTGTACATATTGGAAAGAATAATTTTTTCCACTTTTTGTTTTACTTTTCGGGAGAACAGGGGAAGAATTTCTGTTATTTTCATAATATGGCCCAGAAAAGTCACTGCCACTGCAGTTTAGTACAATCTTTCTGCCATCTGAGGATTTTTTTTAATCATTATAGGACATGAAGTTCACATATTGCTAGTAAAACCAATATTAACATTCTTTTCAGGCCACTGCACAGTGACTGATTCAGTCTCACATCCAGTCTGGTTTGTTCTTCCAGCCCAACCTCTGGAAAACAGACATTATATATACACTAGAATTATGTAACCATAGTTTGATCCACAACATTTAGCCGGGAAAAAGAATGAGGGGAAACAAAATCATATGACAACCTGTATGGTGTTCAGCAGATAGTTTTGATTTAAAAAGGTGGAAAAAATTTGCTTTTTATGAACATATTTTATTTCCTAAAGAAAATTCTCATTTTGACAAAGCCTTTGTTACTTTTTTTTTTTTTTTTTTTTAATCACAAGCAAACAAAAAACTCAAAAAACTTCCCCTGGGCAAATAAGTAGAGGGAAAAAAAGGCTTAGAATTAAAATATTTTGCTTAACCAAAGTGATGTATTTCAAAATCATACAAAGAGAAAGCATTTCAGAGATATTTTCAGGATTTTCCAGGCAGTAATGAGGGCAGTCATTAATTGCAATCTGTCAGTGCTGGAGTCAAAGAAATTCTCACAAGCACAGCCAGGTTTAACACACACCCCAAGAAGAACAGAGCAGCAGGAGGAGCTCAGGCAGGACTGCAAAAGCCGCTGGGATGGGAAGAGGGATGGATTCTGCAGCCCACACTGAGCACAGCACCAGTGCGGTGCTCCTGGGCTCTCAGTACTGAACTCCAAGGGAGCTGCAGCACTGAAACAAAACCTTGGCTACTGACGACTGACTCCTCTGCTCTGAAACAGTGCTTTGAGAGCAATAAAACATTCTACAGCAAGCCTAGGTACCAAAGACTTTTGCTTGGGCTCTGAACAATTTTTCCTCTTCCAGATAGCCATTTATACCAAATTTCTTTCCTAGCTTCTCAGCTTCTAGACATTTTTTGTGGGTTTCTTTTTTTTTTTTTTTTCCTTTTTTTTGTTTTTGTTTTGGTTGTTTTTGGGTTTTTTTGTTGTTTGTTTGTTTGGGGGTTTTTTTGGGCGGGGGGGAGGGGCTTAATGATTCCACTCACCAGCATCTCATAAATTAACAACAAACTACCTGTGGGAGAGACATGGCATATTTAGGAGTGTCACAGCTTTGGGCACCCAAATTAACCTGCTTAAATTAGGGCACTAGGGGCCATCAGAGCACTAGTTGCTCTCTTATGGGGGCAAAGAACAAGCATTTTCTAGGGGATAATTCAGCACCTCTAGCTGAGGATCCCACCCCTAGTTACAGTGAGAGTCCAGAAAATGAAGCTAGGTGATGCAAATGTATTTTTTTACTCCTTTGGAGATCTTAATACTTTTTTTTTTTTTGGGGGGGGTGGGTAGGTTTTCTTGTTTGGTAGGGTTCTTTTGGGGTTTTTTTTGAGTTTTTTAATGCCTAATAAAAGAGGAATTTTTTTTTAATTTATATTTGGGGGGGGGGGATTTGATCTTGATGTACAATAGAGTGATTCTTTATAGAAAAAGGACTATGGCTGCAAGCCTGATACAGTTTTCTGACAACACTAGAACATGATCAGGTGCTGTTCTTCAGAGCTGAAAGGCATAACTGAGGCAGCCAAACCATAGATTTCTATAACATGTTCCTAAATAATGAAATATATTTGAGTTAAAGGGGCATTACTCTAGGTGTATTAGCCTACAATGTATGGAATAAAACTTTAGTTAGAATTTTGGTGAGGAATAAAGTAGCATATGATACCAAATATTGTGTGACACTAAAATGAAGTAGGCAAATACAAGTTACTGAGGTTCTTTGAATCTTTTTCCTCACAATCCTTATGAAAAAAAACATGACATTTTCTCAGATTGATTGCTGAACTTTTATGCCATTGACTTAGTTATAATTACACTACTTCAAAGCAACAGGGAGGGGTTTATCACTGCTGTGTTTTGTTTGGGTTTGTTCTAATTATTATTAGAACATTTAACACCTAATTTTATTATTTTCTTACTGTTCATGTGATTGTCAGGTACATGATGACATCTGTGCAATATAAACACACAATATGACTCTCATATGCTTCAGTGTAAACCTTGTCCTTTGCCTTGCCTGTAAATCCTCCCAGAAAACTCTGAAAGTACATTCTAATTGCTAGGATTAGTAACAGCAGATTGCCAAAGCAGTCTGAAATTAAAACTGGCACAGGTTATAGTGATTTATAGTGTACCTGCCATTTGCACCTGTCAGGAATAAAAATGTGAGAGTCCCATCACCAACCTCTCCCCGGACATGCTAAGGCAATTCAGTGTTAGCTGCAGAGGATGAGGGTGCAGTGCAGGAGAAGAAAACACTTTGGTGTTCTTCTTGTGACCACAGGTACATTTGTTGATGTGATAAATAAACATTGAGCTCAAGCAACCAGATCTTTACAAGAGAAGCAAATGTCTTTTTTAGTTAGGTTTGGGGTTTTTTTGTTTTTGATTTTTTAATTAAATTCTAATGCCCAGTTAAAATTGTAAAAGCTTCTAGAGATCCTAAAGCCAATTACAAATTCATTGTCCTAAAATTTTGAAGCAGAACAGGTGAATGAGCTTAAAAAGATTGTGAATTATTCACTTGTTTGCTCAAAGAACTCTAACAGATACACTTTATTAACTAGACATAACACAGTTTCATTCTTCTGGGCCATATTACCTTTTGTTTCCTAGGTGCACATTTTATGATGGAAGGTTCTCTGACATTCCAGTCCTCAGGTATGCAAACACTTTTTCTGTACTGTGGAGTGCAAGCACCAATATACAGCAAATAATCAAACTACTGAAGCCCTGATGTTGCTGTGGAGTCATTCCAGGGTTTTATGGAAAACAGATCAAGCCACCAGCTGGAGAAGATATCAGACCCCTTTGAAAATTACGGCTATGGGGTTATGGTGGGGGATTTTTGTTTGTTTTGTTTTTTGTTTTTTTGGTTTTTTTTTGGTTTTTTTTTTTTTTTTTGTTTGGTTGGGTTTTTAATTGTTTTCCCCTAACTAATGAAAGCCCTGGAAGAAGAGTAGAGTTGGTTTTCCTTCCCACTTAAATGTGTACTCTCATTAAGGCCAGGAGAGATGCTGGGAAGCACTTGGGGAACAGGATTTGCTTTCCAGATCCAAGTACATAACTACTTTCTCATTGCAAGGGATAACAATTAATGCCTCCAAATAAGTCACCTTGATAACATAGGAAAATGCTAAGGGAAATGTGAGTGAGACAGAGCCTTTTCTTGTGCTATTTGGCTCAGTACTCAGTGATGCCAGTTTATACCAGTGGAAGACAACCCCAATTTGTGGTGGATATCAGACAGTTACATTTCTGAACAACCAGTAGTTCACCATTTTGCTGCAGCTTGTGCAGATATCCATGCTGGGAAAGTTACGTGCAAAATATTTTCTCAAACCTCATTTTTCTCTTTTTATCTAAATCATCAATTTGAATTCCTGATAACTAGTAGGTTATGACAAGTAAGTTAGAGCATCATGATCTTCATGTAGAATATGACTGAAAAAGGTACTCACAGTCTCTTGGGTTGTATATTTTAGAATATCAATTTAAATGCAGATTTTTAAGTCTCCAGTTAAGCATCCATGAGGGATGTCTCTCACTTGATTAAAATATTAGTAGTGAAAATATTTTGGATTTAACATACTTCCACACTGCGAACATAGTTAATAGGGAGCCCCAGAGAGGATAAAGTTTAATGGATGTATTTTTTTGAGGGAATTTTCAGGTAATTCTCCAAGCAGGCTTACTTCAACATAGCATAATCACAATGTACTTTCAAAAGAGTTAACACATTACAGCAAATGCCTAAGTAATTTTTCCTTTTGTCATCAAAGTTAATATTTACCTGTACAAGAACTCTTGACCAAAAAGAGTTCCTGCTGGTGGTCAAAATCTAAAAATTGTAATTTACCACATTGCATCTTGACTGTGTTTCAGGCAGACCTGAAACTAAAGTCTTTGCACTGATTAAGTGGAGATGTATTATTTGGCTGTATAAGTATAAATGCTGTTCTCTAAAGCTCTGTTCTAGAACTGATTGGGAATGGTATCCTCTTTCACAGCACAAATCAACTTTAAGAAGTTTAGGCAGGCCAGCCAGGTAACTCGACTGGATAAGATGGATCCCTCTGAAACTTAGGACAGCGTCTTTCAGTCATGTCTTTGCTGCATTGAATGCATGCCTAAAACCCAAATTATATCAAACAACTCCAATAAGGCAAAAGAATGCTTAAGTATTTCCAGTTTTAAATTATAAAAGATCCCCATCCCTCCAAACAAAATTTTAAAAGAAACTGGAGCTAAATATGGCTTCATTTCAGGAAGCTGTATAGCAATTATGAGATCCCAAGAAAAAACTCTTCAGCAAAACTGAAAATTTATCACTGCTGATTCTTGTTTTAGCAACTGCATTACTCTCTAAAACAACCTTGAAACCAAATGCCTTTCACAGAGAGGGCTGTCTAACCTGATCTACAAACCACAGAAAGAAGTCAAGCTAATGTGAGTAATATTTATTTTATTTTTAAGCCTAGTGAAGGGACACTGAAAATAACAAAAGTCTGTCATAAGACCTGATAAGAAGCAGAGGGGTGTTGCATGATGACTTGGGCATGTCAGAAACTATTCAGATGTGTTTCAGAACAGGAAGGCTTCCTTCCTTTCCCATCTGGCTGTGCACAGTCTCAGCCTTGTTCGCTGAAGGACTACTGCCCTTGGATGCTACAGGAACAAGGAGCAGCAGTGACGGATCCAGATCACCATGCAGAGCTAATTATTCAATCTGCTCCTGGCCCCAGAGAAATGAATTTAAGGCAAGATAGGAGACAGATAGCTCTTGACAGATATGGATGTGTAACAATGTATGAGGAAATATCACTCATCATGATGATCAAAAGGAAGGCATACCAGCAGCCAAACATTCCTCTAGTCTTCCTGAGGCCGGGGCAGTTCAGTGAGGATGGTGAGGGACATAACGAGACACTCTGAGATGCTTACAGAGCTCCTCTTGATGTTTGGCTCCCCAAGTCCTTTTAAACATATTTTGTTTCCTTAGTGCCATTCCCCAGTTCTTTATTTCTTTTCCTGCTGCAGATATTGTTATAAAGCTGCTGGTCTAGAAATAACACAAATCCTTCAGCATCATTAACGTTACTTCAAACAAAGTTCCAGGGACCTCTGGAGCACAGCAGTGACTATAACAGGCAGCCTCATCTTAGTCCTTCTGGGAATGAGTCATATATCCAGCCTGGACTCTGTCTTGAGTGACTCAGCAACAAGAGAAGTCCTCCCTGACATTAATCATAGAAGACCCAGCTTGTCCCTTCTCCATCTCTCACTCTCTCTAGCTCTGCCCATCTGAGGTAACTACCTAATACATTTAACCTCCTTCAGCTGTGGTAGAAAATATTATATTGGTTTATTTCTTTTTAAATCTACTAAGTTACATCAGTCACTGATGATGACCAAAAATGTCATAAATATCACCCAGTCATCTTAGTTCACACTTTTCCACTTCTTAAATATTTCTATTTTCCAACCTCATCTGAATCATCTAATGATTTTAACCGAAATCACCAGGAACAGCATATTTAGATGATTAGAAAGCCTTCAAGATACAGTTACTCTTCTTTGAAAACAGCAATGAGGGCTCCATGCAAGCTGGAAATGTAAAAACCAAAAGAGGAAGTAGTTGTTTAATTGCACCACAGATAATTATTTCACAGTGCAGCATGTTGTGTTTAAACTGTAATAATACAAACCTGTACAAGTAAAGATCATTTTACCCCCTCAGTTGCATCAATTCTATCAGACTTTCTTTACCAGTGATTGTGTGTGTGGTGGTTATTATTCTGGAACAAACAAGAGTCTCCACCTTATTCCTACCCCAGAAATTCCTTAGTAACAAGTTGACATTAATGCTGTGACTCCATAGACACAGACAATCAGAATAAATCTGATCAGATCATACTCCAGACTCCAAAAATCTTTTTTTGTCTGAAAGTCTTTGTATTGCCTGCAGGATGGAAGACTGGATAGCAAAATGAATTATCCAGATGTTGGCAAAAAAAAAAAAAATCATCAACACTGCTTACAGGTCTTTCATCTGAATGCCACTCATCTTGCTAAAAATCTGCAATGGTAACAAAGACCAGGTAAGCAACCAGCATTAGTTACAGAAAAGGAGTAAAAATAACTTGCAACACCTCAACTCCTTTTTCCAAACAGTTCCTGAATGACAGGAGACTTTTGAGCAATTTTTAAACAGTTTATTCTCAGTTCTTATGAAATTCAGGAATTATTTTATTGAGACTGCTTTTACATGCAACATCCTCCTTTCAACTACAAGCATCCAAGCTCTTCTATCTAAGGACTGAAGTCCTGCTGACTGAAATGAGCTCTACAAGACTTAAAGGATGAGCTGAAAAGGAGGCCCTTTCTCCTTTTCTTATTGAGAATTTTTAATATTTTCTATTTCTGCAGTACTCAAGTTCTTCACACAAACTAGGAGATGCATATGTATCTTCTGTGTGGTTTCTGGAATTTCAAACCTACTTCAAAAGTCACAGGAGCTTGCTGCCAAGGGCAAAGATGAAACGTGTGGCAAACACCATGTTTCCAGCAGCTTTCTGAATTTTCCAGACAACGTGCCAAGCACAGCAGCTCGTGTAAACTGATGACTTCTTACTAGATTCAAACTGCAAAAGTCTTCAAGTTTCACAACTCCTCAGAAAGTGGTATTATAACACTTCTCTGAAAAGCCCCTTTCCAATACTTTTTAAAAGAAAGGCCTGCATAAAATCACAAAACTTGTCTTCATTTTCAGTGCCATTAACTCACCATTTGTCATTTCCTCAGAAAATGCTCAAAGTGCAGCTCCCAATCGTGTCAAAAAGGGGACCACAAAAGAATCCAAGAAATATTTACATTTTTAGGAAAACTCCAAGAGTACAGATACCTTGGCTACTTTATTCTTCTGCAATCCAGGTTGCAAACACAAGATTTCACTTCCTGTGACATCAGTCACATTGATTTGTTGACCCAGTTGGAATTCAGGAGATCTAGTATTATTTTTCCCCTGATAGATCCATGGGTTCTGAGCAACTCATTTCATTTCACATGTAGTGAGATGTAAGCATCTGAATTTGGCATAACTACTTCTGTTAGTGCTTCTTTCCAACATAACAACTTTTGAAAGCACCTTCAATAGCCACCTAACTCAGGAATTACCTAAACTTTTATGTTTTTTACTTGAGGTGTCTGAACAGCTTTTTATATCCTACATTCTTATTGCTCTTCCCTTGCACTTCAATTGTTTTTGAAGTGTTCCAGTGTCCAGGGCCCAGGTACTGGTTTAGCCCTCAACACATGCAAACAGCCTCCCTTCCATCTTCCTTGGAATGTGAGGGATTCCTCTGCTGCTCCTAGAGACATGTGACTGGTCCACATGTTCCTTGCTGTCAAAGATGAGGTATCCTGAGATTGGTCCTTATCACATTAAAAAATGTTCCAGACAGAATACTTGAGATTTGCTGGCATTTGAAAGTAAGCCAGTGACCCTGTAACCTGTTAAGACATTCTCAAGTCGAACAAAAAGAAAATAGTGCAAAGCAATCCTTTGAATGCATTGAGGCATTACTCATCTTAATGTTCTAATGGTCAAAAAGACAGGCATCATGAATTTGAATTGACTTGGATTTAATTTAGGATAAAAAACTAATCTCTGAAACTGCTTGGATGGCTGGGGAATTTAGCAGAAACTCAGAGACTCTGGCTTCAGTCAATTTTCCACTATGTTCCTGATTAAACAAAATATTGTTACACCACAAACTAGGACCACTTCAGGAATGCTAGACCATTTTGACTCTCTTCCACACTCTTGTCTCATTTTGTTTTCTACAATCTGAAGAAGATTAAGGGTTTCTACGGACACCAAAGTTTTCCTGCATTGCAACACATGCTGTAACTTTGAGCGTCTATTCAAAGAGTGGCTACTGCACACAGAACAGTTGAGGGAGGATGAAGTCTCCTGAGATAATCCAGTCAAATTCTGCTGCTCCAGCAGGATTGCCTACAGCATGCAGCCTGGAGTCATGTCCAGCCAGATGTCTAATAGGTCCACTGATGAGATCCTGAATCCTCTCTGGGAAGTTGATTTCAGTGTTTCACCATACTCATGGTAAAAACACATTTTCTTGCATTCAGATTGAGTTTTCTGAATTTTAATTTATGCTTATTGCCTGTTGTCCTTTCAATGGGTGTTTCAGAGAAGAGTCTGGCTGTCTCTTCATCCCCTGCCATCAGATATTCATAGGAACTGAAAAGATCCTCCTGTGAACCTTCTTATCTCCAGGTTACTGACAGGTTAATGCTTGTTCTGCTGACATAACAAGGAACAATCTCTTTCTGGTTGTGATTCATTTTCTGAAGAGTTGGGACACTTCTCTGAATCCCAGGAAAGCTTTTTAAATGTTTGATAAGTAGGCTTTAAGAAAGCAACTGGCCTCAGTGGTATTTCTTAGTCTAGGAAAATCTCCAAGACCTTTTCTGGCATTCTGAATCTTATTCTTGGTCAGCTCTTCTTTGAGACACATCTGAAACTGAGATGGCATATGGAGTCTAATAAACCTCTGTGTGTGTGTACTTTTATTTATATCTCCACAGTAGAAGGCTCATAAATTCCTTGGGAAAAAAGGTTACATTTTCTAAGTAGTCCATAAAATAAATGAAAAATAAAAGATGTTTCCTATAAATATTTTGTGTCTTTCAACATGGTTGAGATATCAGAATTAGTAAGAAGTGCTGGAAGAAGGGTATTTTGCTTAATTTTATCAATACCACCATCAATATATGGAGTGCTACACAAAAGACTGCAGACAGCTAGAAACAACGTGAAGAAAATATACGGTAGAGTTTTCTGAATTTGTGGCAAAATCAGTCACAGTAAGCAAAGAATTTGATCCCACACTTAAATTGTTGCCCTGACATACAGTGTCTGCATCACTAGATCCAGAAAAAATATCAACCTCTCACTGACTTCATTTAGGATGGGGAATGATTAATTTTGTTGAGAAGTCCAGAACTGAAATAATTTTAAAAAATCATCTACAACTGTTGAAAGAGAGAACAGGAAAACTTGTTCCAAAAGTCAAAAAGGATCTCATCACCTTTGTCCATACTGGGTACATTTGCTACTCAGAAGTCGGAAAATATATTCAACAGTAAATTGCCTTCCACTCTGTCATAGACTATAATTTCAAAGTAATTGGACTGGAGCCCTGTTTTTGTTACCCATGTGTCTGACTCTCACCAGTTCTGTTTACAGAAGGACTGCAATTGTCCCGTCTGTAGAGATGTGGTGTGCTCTCTTCTATTGCCCAATGAGTCTGTAAAACACACAGGTTAACGATACTGAGCACTTAAAGCCAAGGTTGTTCCTTATATTTCTATAAATGAACACTTAGTGAAAGCCAGGGCTAAATCTATTCCTCAGCAAAATTGCAAATGAGTTCCATTACAATTATAACCTCAGCATCAGTGTAGGTGAAATTCATGAGAGACCTTCATTGTGCTGGAGGGCGCAGTCTCTGGGAATTGACATGGGAAAGGTTAAGTGACGAAAAACTGAGTGAATGGCAAGGCAGGTAGCAGATAGAAAAGGTGTAATTGAGTGGCACTGTATTTTAGCTGTATTTTATTTTTTAACCAGCAGGGAGAACTACAAATGAAACAGCTGTGCTGTGAAGTAAACACAAGCTGCTGAGCAGCAGAGTACTAAAATAATGGGAACGGATCAAAATATTTTGCTTTCATAAAGGAGAAGCTTTTTTGTTTTTATCTTAGTGTCAAGCCTTTTATGTAGAATATCTACACATTAATTTCCAAACATTTTTTTTATTAAAAAGCCCCAAATATTCCAACACCATCAAAACAAAAAATTCAAACAACACAATAATATATAATTTGGGGGGAAAATTTCCAACTGAAATGTCAGCAAAGCTGACCACTTTTAAGCATGTTTGAACAACAAAGAGAAAAGAAAATCAGTTCCAGTATACCCACTAGCTACAGAAGATAAACAAAAAATACTAAAGGATAATTATGAACACCAAGGAGTTTAGAACAAGAGCAAAGAAACTCAAAACACATGAAGTTTTTCTACACTTTGATAAAAAGTGAAAAAAGAGTATATAGAAGTGCCCTTGAGATTTTTACTTAAATTCTTACAACACTCTCACTCCCCTGCTCCTCTTTATTTTTTTTCCATTCCATTTCTCTGCATCCTGTGCCCATCCCCAGGTACTACACACTAACTGCTCTGTTGCTGTCCTCTGACCACACTTGTCTTTTCTGCAGTATGTCCAAGAAATTGCCTCCACTTACTAGTACAGGAGTGACTCACTCACTGCTCCTCTTCAAAAGAGCTGTCAGTGTGAAAATATGTTTATACAAGGCAAATAGGGAGAGCAATGATGCTTCTCCTAGCCCACCAAGAAAATAACTAATCTATTTTCTATAATTATGGAAAAACCATGGATTATTTCAGCCCCTGTTCTCAGCAAGGTCCAGATCTGTGGCAAGGGATGGTATTGTGAGAAAACCCAGCATTAGGAAAGGACAAGAAACGTCAGGAGTTGTGGCTTTAATTAAAGCAAATCTCAAGCTGAGCATGTGTTTAAGGGCTTTTGTAGAATTTGAGACTGAAAGACGATAGTAGATGCATTAAATATGTGCTTTGGTAGAAACTCTTCATAGAGATAAGATCATCTTTTAATTAAGTGTAGCTAATTAAAGCAAACAGCAGGGTTTATCTCATTTGCTGCACTAACACAAAAACAACCATGCACTGTCACACTAGGGCTGTACAACAATATACAGATCTCAAGTCAGCTGCTCCAACATTTTTCCAAACATATTCACAATCTGATCTCTGTGTGTAACTCATGGGGGTCAGGTTTGCAGGGAAGGGGGAGTATAACAGGCAAAATATCTTTGTTTGCAAGGGGAAGGCAGTCAGCATTTAACAACAAGGAGGAAATCAGTTGTGTTACAAAATCACTTGTGACACATCCTTTTCCTGTGGGAAAAATTATAGATGCCCTAGTACTGGTCAACTCTGTTTCACCTACTAAACCACACACCATTACATCATTTCCTCAGAGAATCAGACATTTAATTTGACTATTAGACTATTAATCTGACGTTACCCCAAAAAATTTTGGAAACATGTAGAAAGAATCAAGACATGTATTGGCAGAAAGCAAGCATAAGGCTCCAAAACTAAATACTGAGGGGCTTAATCCCTCTGCCTCCATTGCAGTTGTGTCAGATGTGTATGATAAACACTGCTCAATACACTGAGATGTTGCAGACCTACATCCATGAAGGAATGTGAAGTCCCAAGTTAATAGAATGGCTGTGTCATGAAAAGACCCCAAGGAAATGAATAATTCTGTTTACATCAGAGAAAGGGAGGGAAGAACTCAAAGTATCCCACCAGGCAACCAACTAGAAAAAAATTAAAATATAATTAGTATTAGGTCCAGTCATTTAATAAGCAAATTTTTTTCTTCTTTAGGATTTCCCATGGAAACAAATCTTAATGCAAGGACAAAAATTGATAAAGTCTTGTTTCTACTGGATTTATGCCTCTTTGTTGATTGACTTTTTAACTGAATTATAGCAATGTTTCCTTTTATCTCCATATATAACTGGATTATGAGGCTGAGGTAACTTGTTTTCCCTTCTCTTCCTGCTCCAACTGTCCTCCAGCAAAGTAGGAAAAAAAAAAACCCTCAATTTCTCTGTCTACTTAAACATCTCAAGTATTAAGCTAAAGTAATCTATTTCCCCTACAGTATCTCCCACTACCTGAATACATATCAGCAGTCACAGCCAGAAGAATGGAAATTTACTCAAGACAATGTTACAAGTATTTATGAGTTTCTTATCCTCTACAGCCCATTCTTCAGCAAATCTAGCTGAAGAACAGAATTGCTTTTGAGACCTTTGTATCTGGAAAACTTTTAGAAGGTGATATCACACTCTGGTCAAGTGATTCCCTAAGTGTTGTTTCCACAAAATTAGCATAAAAATATGTGATGTAATAATGCAAGTGCACAAAGAAAAGCTTTAGCTTTTGAATCTTAGAAGTTTTTGCAACCTTAACATTTAGTTAAAGTAATTATGAATATTTAGAATACATGTAATAATTTATTTTTAATAAAATATAATCAGACTTTTAAGTATATACACCTAGATACGTGTACAAGGAAATGTAGTGCATATATTTACACACATTCAGTTATGCACCACTGGATGATAATAAATTTGGTTTTATTATTATTTATGCATCTGGAATAATTGCTATTCAAGCCTATTAATTTCCAGCTATGATCCATAACATTTCTCCAGGAAAAACTGCAGTGCAAAGAAAAAAAATCAACTTAATCTTTGCTACTGTCACCTGCTCTAACAGAAGTACTCTTAATTGCAAACTGGGGATTCCACTATTAAGATTTTAATAATTGTCATTTCACTCTGGAAGTAAGTAATAGATCTTCTTTGTAAAAGCATCTTAAGTGACACTTGTTCATCTTTACACATAGCAAAGATATCTGCATGATGCGAAGTAGTGCTTTATTGCAGTCAAAAAGCCTTCTGCAGACAGCTTTTTTCTTTAGCCTTGAGAAGAAAACACAAGTAGGTGACTATAAGGATGAATATTCATTACTGAAATGGTTTAGGTGCAAGCTGCACTGCTCAGACATTTACAAAGACAAAACCATCTTTGCTCTGGAGAATATGCAATTATCAGTCTTAAATGAAATTGATGAAAAGGCCCTGATGGATAATGGACCAGGATGCATGAGCAGGAAAGGGCAGACCTAGGCTTGAAGTTTCATGCATCTATCAGAATACACAGCAGCTATTTAATATTGTGAAAGAAAAACTGGAAAAAGCAGGATTTTTCTCTGCTTACTAACCTGGACTATCTCCCTTTCTGCTTAGCTGACTGGTGATCTTTTTCTTCCCATGTTGAAATGGTCACATGAAATAAACTTTCCGAATATCTGAAACAAAAGCCAAGCAAGCAAAAGGATAAAATCACTAAACTGCCTGGGGAGCTTACATGAAGACATCTAAATTTAGACAGTTTTTGCTGGTTTGCCTAACAGAACAGGTAGAATCCCATGCACCACTGAAGTCCTGTTGAAGATCATTTTTCAGGGCTTCAGTGCAAGTAACATTCACATGTTTCACTTTCCTCCAGGTAAATTTTCCCAACAGTGCTGTGAGTGAATACCTTTAGCTCAGAAATTCAGTTCTACCTCTGTCAAGTGTTTTTATTCCTTTCAGGGGTCAGAGGTAGGAAAGCAGAGAAAGCCCAATAAAATCAATAAATTGAGCCAAATTCCTGCAGGCTACCTATGGAATGCACTGCAGAATTTGTCCTGATTACTTGTAGTGACTTCCAGTATTTCCCATAAGAAGGTAAATTCAAAATTTTAGATTTTATTTTAATCTTAGTACAGCATAAAGAAAATATCCTATAAATCAGAGAAGTGGTTATTGTTATAAATGACAACTTTTATAATCTTATAGTGGATCAGTGAATATTAAAGTACTAATTTTTTTCTTAATTTGAAGCCAATATCTTGTTCTATTTTTGATGAGGTGCATCAAATGAACATAAAATAAGGTTATGTAGTTGAAGTGATAAGACTAATAAAATTTAAGAGCTATTTCCTTCAGCACAATGTAGTTTTGACTGCACTGTGGGTTCTGGGGAAAAAAACCAAAGCTGTAAAGCAGACGAGCTCTGAATAGGTTGAATAGGCAGACGTCTCATTTTATACTTTCTAAGTGAGAAATGCTGACAAATGTCATCAGTAGAATTTCTTACAGCCTTAATCCAGGAGAAACATCTTTAGTTTCAGGCTCCAGTTAAACTCATCTTTTCAATTAGCCACATATGCAATGGGATTAATTTAAAGGAAACCATATGCTTGTTTTGTTCAATTGTATTGTTTAAGAAAGACTATAATTTCACAGGAAAATGGAAAGACCTTTATTCATTTAATAGATCTTAGATTAAGAGACTGGAGACCAGATCCAGAGAGGCATTTAGGTACCAAAATAGGTAACAGAATAGAATAGGTTGAGCACCTGTAATGTTTCATTGGTCTAGGCATCTAAAGTATCTGCCCCAAAATGAAATTCCCCCAAACGTAGCACCCCAAACCATTGTTAAATCAATCTTGGGGATATTTGTTATGCATTTTAAGATAACATGCAGGTAAACCAATGCTGATAAGGCTGAATGCTTCACTCATTAATTTTTACATTTTTTTACTGTTTGCTTCCAAGTATATTTAACAAGGCAGACACATCCATCATTATTTACTATGTTTAAAGCTTTTCCCTGTATGATAAAAAGTTAAAATGGGTTTTCCATTGCACTTTTTTGTCACATTTTTATTAGAAATTACCTCTGCATGTACAGTTATTTATACACGTCTGTCTTTCCTGAAAAAGAGATGCTACTCAAGAAAATCTTTTCCCCGAGAAAGAAGAAAAACAAAAATTCTGCAGATTAATATACAGCAGCATATCTGATACTGAAGCTAAAGGGATGCTGTTCAGTTGATTAGGCCACAAAATTTATTTACCTTTAAAGATGTTTCATATTATAGCTCTTTACTTCCAGACTCCCAAAGGTGGTTCTATTGAAAATCAGTCTTCATTGACAAATGTTTTTGACAAAGGAATAACAAATGAGGCAGGGAATGGCTCCAAGGGGTGTGCTTATTGCTGCCTTCTCAGAACACCCAAAGGCACTCTGAAGACCTGCTTCATTGTCTTTGCTGACAGTAAATGTCAGCAGCCCAACTCCCTGTTGCAGCCTGGAAAGCATCTTCCAGAGCACTCTGAACCCATATTTAAAGCCATGATTGTTGGTTTAGTGCAGCTTGTGGAAACATAAAATCCTGCTAAGCATTTCTGGTCAGGCCAATAACGAGGTACCCGTTTACATGGGAAGTTCCACGAGGTTCCTGGGACCTCTTTTTAAACACACGGCAAACAATTTATGAGGACCAATAAGAGCAAAAAACAAATATTCAAGGGCATGAATGACAACTATATATCTCATCCCCATTTACTTTCTGTACAAATTAGGCATTAAAATGACATCTGAGGCTCTGAAAAGTTCCACCTGCTAATTTTAAAGAGCAGGATGGTAGAATGTTGTAAAAAATTAGAAAGCATGTCATTCTGAACAAAAGACATCTTTGGACTATGAATCTGCTGCAGGCTCATCAAAGACAAATGTCACTGGAAATGCATTCATTAAGTTAGTGCATATATTTAATTCCTTTGTGGTGGAAAAGCTGTGGTTTCTGCTGATTGTTAAAAAAATTAAGAAATTTATCCCCTAAAGCCATAGAGAAAAAACATTAAACACTAACTTCATGTGCATTACAGCATAAAGGAGCATAATTTCAGCTGCTAGCTAAGACATCTGGATCTTTTAAAAGAGTTTCTACAATAGGCTGTTGCATTTTAGGACACAGCAAAGATCTTCTCCATGACCACAGGCTTGCTTACCTCATCTCTTTCCCCATAAAGCAGGGCTGACTTAGGCTAACCATTGCAGAGCCATCTGTGAGGGTTAGCATGTTATACCCAAATGTGCTCTCTTTGCATCATCTGATGTGCTTTGCTAAAACTACAGGACAGCGTGATGAATTTTATCCACCTGTTGTAAGAACTGGAATATTTGTACTCATGGAAACCTTGATGGAAGCTAAAATGGCAGCTGGGATCCTGCTCATTCTGACACTTAAAAACCTGCACTTTGCTTGCTTTAAAAATTAAAGCAATTGTAAAAGTTAAAATTTTATACATTATATTGAAGGCAAAAATTAAGCTCCAGAGAATAACAGAGCTGAGAGCAAAGTCTGGAACATGACTTTTAACTCAAAGGTTCTGAGCTTATTTCTCAGGATACAATATGTTAGAAGAATTAATGTGACATTACACAGACATGAGCTGATTTTCTTTGGCTCCATGGAAGGAAGTGAGGATAAGTGCAGCTGCTTTGGTGCTGAATTTTCTAGCAGCTGTGTTAAGTCAAACTGCTACGGCCATGTATTTTGAGCCCTGCATAAAAACATGGTCCTGAACAGACATGGCAGGAGTGGCTTCCCATCTGGTCTGGCACTGCTGCAGGCAAAAAGGTTTTGCACACAAGGTGGGGACGTAATTCTTTTTGGTGGAATGCTGTCTCCTGATTTGAAAGATTTGCAAGTGATCAAATGGTCAATAATGCAGAACTCAAACTTCACAAATTAGAGTGACAGAAAAATGTTTTGTAGGAGCATAAGCATGTTTTGCTACAAATGCAAGTCAATGAATATAGAGGAAGAATAACCTGAACCGTGGTTGCAGGATATCAAAATCTGAACTGACACATAGTTCACTGTAAAGATCCCAGAAACAGCTGAGACCATCAATTCATTATGAAACAGCTGTCAGCAAATCAATAAAAGAAAAAAACATCACTTGGAAAAGTACTGAGAACTAGACAAAGGACATTATTTTGTTAGTGTTAGAGCCTTTGTTTCCCATATGTTGAGTCCTGTGATAGGTTCTGATCCCTGCAACTCAAGAAGGACGTAGGAGAGTTAGAGAAGGTACAGAGGAGGGTAGCTAAGATGATCATGGTGATGGTGAAGCTGCTTTATGAGAAGATGCTAAAAAGGACAGAAATCTTCAACAGGATGATGGAAAGTGAGATAAAGATTTACAAAATAATTAAAGCAGTAGATAAAGTGAATGAAGAACTGTTATTCACTGTACCACAACACAGGAGCTAGAGGTTACCCATCAAAACTATCCAGAAATCAATTTGAAAGACCTCCAATGTTGATGACTCTCTGTGTGTGGCAGGGATACGAGGCTTGACTCCATTTCAGAAGGCTGATTTATTATGTTAAATATTATATTAAAATACTACATTAAGACTATACTAAAAGAACAGAGAGATCAGAAGGCTACAACAAGAATAGAACAGAACAGAATAACAAAATCTGTGACTGCTCACAGCCTTGGCACAGGTGGCTGTGATTGGTCATCAGTGGAAAACGATCCACATGGACCAATCATGGATGCACCTGTTGCATTCCACAGCAGCAGATAGTAATTGTTTACATTTCTCTCCTGAGGCTCCTCAGCTTCTCAGGAGAGGAAAAATCCCAGCAAAGGATTTTTCATAATATCATAGCTACACTCCAAGGTTGGTGACTCAAACACTTCCCTGCAAAGCCTTCTCCATTGCTTGATAAGCGGCAGCAAAGGAACTGAAAAGGACTGCTTATATGCAGTCATAGCAGCAATATTTCAGGTTATCATGGTAATATTGTCCACATGTTAGTTACTGTAGACTTAGAGTGAAGTATCACTGTGCCTTGCAGCAACTGACTGATTAAGAACTGATTTGGGGTTTTTGGAACACATGCAGAAAAGCTACACAACCTATCAAGAGGAGACAGGAGACACTCCACTGAGAATGTGGCAGACAAGTTGTTTGTTTCAAGCATCCCAGCTCCAGCAGATAGCAATCAACTTTCCAACTAAATCAGCAGGCTGTAGATCAAAAGAACTGTAATGTGTTTTAAAGTGCTCCAGAAGAAGGAATGGAAGGTCAGATACCAGAACTGATGCAAAGCTGACAGGTACTCTGTGGAGGGAGCCTTCTTGGACCCAGGAAACATTAAGGCTTGGGAAAAAGGGCACACACATTTTGGGTTTATTGCTTTTGTGATACACTGTTCTTGAAAACATTTTATTCTAATAAAATATTAAATGGCTTTTAGAAGAGAGTTTGATCACTGTGTGAGTTACTGTTATTTCCCCACAATGAGTGGACAATGAATGGCAGGATCTTTCTTTACCAAGAAACTCTCAGGATGTCTTGGGGAGTAAAGGATAGATCACATTTGAGGGTAGGAGACGAAATAGGTCCCACGCAGAAACAGATGATGGTGAGAAGCTAAAGCAGTAGAATGAGGAAGGCTGCACTCTTCCTGACTTGAAGGTGGCTAAGGCTGCTTCTCAGCTGGCACAGCTGACAGACAGGCTTTGAATACAAGGTGTGTGTCACTAATTCATTAACTTAACCCACAAATCTGACTGTTAAAATGACCAGTTTGTGTCAGAAATAATTTCTACCACATAAGGACTGCAGAGAATGGCATGACAGCTGCTAAGAAAATGGGATAGACACCTATCTTGCACATGGAAAATGCAAATATGGGATGATAAAAGACTTGTCTGAAATAGCAAAGGTGTCTCAGACATAACTAAAGACTGATCCCTAGATTTCTGAATGCTTATCTGAACCCTCAAGCCTAGGACCTCTTTCCCACTTGCATAAATACTGTCCTATTAGGCAGGCACAACCCCAGCTGGAAAAGCTAATACACTGCATTAGAATGACTCCATATAATCAATCAGCTGCAAGGCAGCATCTGGCAAAATAATCCTCTTGCTTTCCCTTCCTTCTGCTCCTCGTTTCTCTACCTGGTGATTTCTTCCTTTGGATGGAACATCTTTTTACAGAAAAAGCTTTCAATATCTTTCCATGCCTTGCTCAGCCATGACACACACACAGCCCTTTTCTATTACCACAGGAACTAAACAAAAGAGTGGAAGAAAAATAGCCACCAATGTTCATTGACAGTTTTAATGAAATTCATTTCAGTAATGTTTGTGCCTGTTCTTGTGTTACAGGAGTATTTTAGACAGATGACATGGAGGGGAGGACGTGTGTGTGTATGTGGAAAGCAGGGGGAAAAGAGTGAGACTGACAGACAGACAAGATATCTTCAAAGCAGGAAAATTAAATATAACCTACCGGGTAGATGGATAGGATACCAAGAAACTCAAATCAGCTTTCTCTCAACAACTGTGCCAGTCACCTCTCTGGAAGATTTCCCATAGTTTCCCTACAGGTTTTATCATGTTTTCTTCATATACACACAACATTCACATTTAGTCTATTTAGAGTAAAAAGGTAGGTGATGGAGGAGAATGTTTTTGGGAAAATTCCAAAGTTCTATCCCCAGAGTGTTCCCATCATATTTAGAATGAGACAATGGAGGCAAAAGAGCATCTTGAAGAGTCACAGAACACAAATTGTCAACTTTAAATGATCAATTACAACACAGTCTGTATTTAAAGCATTTCTGTTAATCACAAGCTTGAAAGATACAATTTTAAAAATGCACTCATCAAAAAATGAATACTGGGAAGCTACAATTTGCTCATAGGTATTTCATGATCTAAGAAAAACTCATGAGAGAAATTGTTTGCTGTGAATTAGTCACTTGGGTCTCAAATTGCTACACATTCAAGCAAATACAAAGAAAAACTATGACTCCTTGTCACTGGATTTGCTCTTTGGGAGCTGCATCACTCATGGATTTTAGCAAAACAGGCTTTGTGTGACAGTTGCATAACAGTAGCAAAAGGATTTTCTTGCCTCTTCCTCTGGATTTTAAATTCACTTCCTCCATATTTATATTATAACTACCTTTCACATACAGACCCTGATCCAGCAGAAGATTTCAACTTCCTTGCCTGCAGTTAAGCAAGGTTGAAGAGAGATCTTAAAAACCATGAAAAAGAATGTATGGTGAAGGTCACGCTTCTCTTCCCTGCTGAATTGGCACATTAACATGTTTCATAGCTGATCTGAACTTTACATTCCAAAAGCAAATATTTTTGTCAGCTAACCTAAGCACAGCTGAGGTCTGACAAAGGCTGTGTTGTTGCTGCCCTTTAAGCTGCAGCAGCTTAAGAGCCCACCAGAGTGCAGTCCTTTCTCCTCACAGAAAAACCTGGGCACTGCAGAAAGAAATGGTTGAGTAAGGAGCTTTCAAAAAAATATCATAAGCAAGCAAAACAAAAGACTATAGAAAATAACCTTGCTACTGCAAAGTAACTGCAGAGAATCAGTTACCAAAAAAAAAAAAAAAAAAGAAAAAAAAAAAAAGAAATTACTACACTACATTCACTCAAAAAACTTAGGTCTACAATTTGAATCTTCTTTCCCATTCTTTCCCACTTGAGCCATCCAGAAACAAATAGCTTATTGTTTTCAGTTTAAGA
Organism: Pyrgilauda ruficollis; assembly: GCF_017590135.1. Lineage (NCBI taxonomy): Eukaryota > Metazoa > Chordata > Aves > Passeriformes > Passeridae > Pyrgilauda > Pyrgilauda ruficollis. The sequence goes on from NW_024529933.1 coordinate 2,020,373, forward strand.
AGCCTGGCTTCCCCTCCTGCCTGTTATATATGAATACACCCACACAAGGCAGTATTTTTCCCCTCCCAGCTCTCTCTATCATCATCAATAATGATCTTATATTTCATTGCCATATCCTTGCCAATCTTCTTCAGTATTTTTGAAAAGGGATTATTTCAGTTGCAGAGTGCTTAGAATAGTACTTATATTTTTGTTTTCTCCTGCTTCAGTCAGTTGTCTTGAGACAGATGACTCAAAAATAAAGGAGGCACCATAAAAGTACAGCTGATGCACTATAAATCTGCACACCTAGCTGTGATTAATAGAGATAGGTGCTTTAGCCAGTGATTGCCTGAGGGATGTTGGTGAAGAGGAAGAAAAAGAGGTCCATGAAGCCATAGCGAAAAATAAATTGTCCTGACAAAAGTGGCAATTTATATATAAAAATGTTAACTATCTGCATAAGATAAATGGTGGGTCAACAGCAGAGAATGTCATTTACCATAGTGAAAAACAGTCCTTTCCTACCAGGGAGCAAGACAGCAGTGTCTTCGGCTGAAACAAAGTACAGAAAGTACCTGAAAGCATTACATTTTGGACTGTTTCCCCAGATAAGTACCTTATTTACTTTTCCCAATCCTCTACCTCCTGACAGGGAGGCTGAAGGAATAACAGCACTGAGGGAGTGCTCTCCTAAACTGTCAGGTGCAAGTCTCTGGATGTATCACAAAGTACAAAGGGTCATAATCTGCATATGGAATCTTCTCAGGCTTTCATCCCAAGCTGCAGGAAAGGCTCCCATTGGTACATGAACTTTTGGGTTGGGTCTTAGAGATAAAACTAAATGTCATGGATCATGTTAAGTTTAAGTGACTTAGGGTGGTTTCTAAAGGTCTGAAGAAGAGGTTGAATGAGTGATCTCCACATGCCAATGAAAAGAGTGCTGGACTATTTTAATGAGTGTCTGCACAGAGGTAAGTGAAAGAGTGCCTGCCTCTCACATTTCCTCTCATGTATGTCCATACAATGAAAAAAATAAAGTTATAACTACCCCAGAGCAGGCAGATATCCCTTCAGAAAGTTGTCAAATAGCACTTCAGCAAAGCCTGTAATGGTAACTTGGAGAAGCTGCCATGAAACTAGATAACCTTTCAAATCCATTTATCAAAGTAGTTACATTTCTCATTTCAAGGCAAGTGACAGATAAATATAGATCAAAGGAAGCCTGTCCGTACATAAAAAGTTGTATTAAATGAAAAATTGATTCACAAAATAGCATTATATATTTTATAGCCTCTTCAAAGCTCCTATTTAAAAACTGAGCTTTGTTTTCTACATTGAACCTTAACAACCATCATATCACAAAGCTATAACCCTTGGGGGAAAAAATCACAGATTAAAGATCTGTAGCAACTAGAGATGGTTCCAACCACACTCCAGAAGCAGGATGTGAAACCTTTCAGATTCCAGGGACATCTAAAATGAGACTTCATTTGGCAAACACAAACAAATGCTTTAGTTAAGAAAATTCATGCCAGAAACCAGATTTAGTAAATGCCTTCAGCCATCCTGCTGAGCACACAGAGACATTTTAGATTTCTTTTTCAGAGGTGCAACAGAGCAATGCATCTTCCCATCAGACAAGAGGCACTCCTGGTGCTTCAGAGCATGCAGCTGAGAAAAGCCACAGCCCTGCTCTTTGGACGCAGATTGTGCCACTTGGCAGGACAATGTTTTACTGATGGGTAACCAGCTCCTTGGCAGCAACACGGGGTCCCTGTTTCTTCTCCATTCTGTGATCCCAGCCCATGACCACACAGGTGATCTCCTTCACAGCTGCCCTCGGTAGGTTTCTCAGGAGAAAATGTCAGAGACAAGCCCTGTCAAAGAGACAGGGCTTTGTGCATGGAGGAGTGAAGGAGAAGTCAGATGGATGAAGCTCACACAGAGTGGCCAAGACTTGACAGATGTATGGATGCAGTCACCACTGCTGCTCTTGGGACAAAATAAAAAACAGTTGTGCTGATGACCTTCACACACAGCCTGCTTGTCAGTCCTCTGCAATCCATCAGAAGTGACAGTGACAACACAGGGTGTTATTTTCACCTTCTCCAGCTGGTTCTAGCCAACCTGGCTCCCTCATGCACAATTGTTTTCTTTTTGACAGCAAATATGGATTTTCTAGAGAGCTGATGGCTAAAAAATTGGCCATCATTACATATTTTATAATGTACCTTTTCATTTCTGGCTATTTAATCCCTTCCATTCCTATAGTAAGAACTGAAAAGCTACCTTAAAATTGCAGAAGCTGAAGGAGGGATTTTGCATCCCCTAATACCTTAGGGATGTTCAACTGTAAAATTTGTACACAGTTTGTTTGAAAACTATCATTATTTTAATAGAATTTTTTAAATGGAAAGTGTCACGTTTTCACTAATTTTTTCATAATTCATTCCTTGGACACATTACAGAGAAAATTTTAAATGTTCCATCCATTCTAAAGTTTACGCCTGAAGTGTTGTTAGAGCTTGCAATGCATGGAGAGAAAACCTAGCTTCTGATCTGGAAAGAACAAATATTAAAACTCTATAATAAGCTGCATGAAAATTCTATAGCTTGTCAGAAGTACTTTATACAAAAAACAGCATTTCTACAGATTCTCCTGCATCTGAAAGGCTTAATCAGAAAAACCTGGTTTAGACACAGAAAATACTAATAAAGCAAAGCCAGGAAACAGGAGAGAATGTGCATTTATAGGCAAGGAAAACCACAATTTTCTTCCTATAATGCCATGAGAAAAATGGGGAAAGAAATGACAGTCTTTTGGGGTTAGTTCCTCAATCCCTGTGCTGGCAACACACTGCATAAAACAATGTTAATTTGTCTGTGGTCCCTGCTGAAGTTTGCAGGTTTGAAGAGAAGTTATGACAATGAGTTTAAACATATCTTTTCCTCTCTTTTAATATCTAATCTACAACTGCCTTCTTTCAGTCTAAAGCCAGTACATCCCCTTGTAAAAAGGGCCTCTCCAGCTCTTTCTTAGGCTCCCTGTAGACACTGGAAGGTGCACTAGGATCTCCCCATAGCCTTCTATTCTCTAGGCTGAACACCCCCAGCTCTCTCGGTCTGTCTTCACAGCAGAGGTGCTCCAGCTCTCTGAGCCCTCCTTTCATTGGAACCTGTAAGCAGATCCCATGTGGTGTCTGCCCTGGTATCATCTGCCTTCCACACCTTGCCTTTAACTAGAAGTGCAGCAAGAAGTTCTCATGAGAGCACCTGGCAGTAACAGAGGGGTTTTTTTTCTTATATACTAGCTTGAATGACCAAAAGGGAGAATTTTTCTCTCTTCTGTTCTGCTCTGTGCAATGCTGTGGGAAAATCTATGCAGGCTTCATCAGATGCTCCACAAACATAGCGTGACAAAAATCTAAAAGGATATGAGATTTACTGGCCTTCTATATTCTTATTATTTTCTCCTATTAAAGCAGTGCTCTTAAGACATTTATTTTTCCTGTTGAGGTTCAGAGAGGATCCTGCACCATCGCTCTCTTCTCTCACCTCTCCACCCCCATGCAGAACAACTTCCAGATGAACACAGTCTGATATCATCTCATTTAAAAGGGCACAAAACCACTGTGCCACACCCCAAAAATATCTCCAAGCACATCTCACAATGATAACTCCTCTAAAATTAACACTCTAACACTGCATTAAGGAGAGGAGCTCAAGCTAACTGCCACCTCCATCCATTCTGACACAAAGGCAATGCAGAACCTGTCTTTTTGAAGAAGGCACAGGCAGTTTACTGACAGGATTACAGAACAAAGCTTGACTCTGCATCCCATTACAGGTGCAGCACTGACATCTATAAATTCACTCTTTCTGCTTCCTCCAATTGGAATTGCTCTTTTAAGGACAGCACTAAAATATCTATGACTCCCAAATAAAGGGCATTGTATCATTTTAGATACATAATGAATAATGGAATACTATGCTGTATATGATGTTCACTAGTAAAACCAGCAATCATTTCAAAACATCAGTGCAGATTAAATCCAGTTCTTAGCTTCTTAGAAAGTGAATCTCAGTATCACAAACCAAACAGCTGGGATCACTGCTAGCTAGCAAGGCTAAAGCTGGGTTTACCCTTTTCCTGTATATATTTTTTTTTCTTACAGCAGCTACAAATGGTGATTTTAATTAAAGTTGACTGTTCATTATCCCAATCTTTTTTAATTTTGCTAAATTTTAGGCACTGGTTAATAATCATAAAGAGGACAATAATAAGTCTGGTACACCCTAATTTAGAAGTGCTTGACCTTGCATTTTTAATCTACTCTCATTAATTATGATCTTGAGCAGGTAAAGCCAACTTATTGTGGTCAAAACTCTGCACAGCTACTTCAATTTCTGAATCTGGCTGTTGTGTAAGTCTTGACAGAGTATGTTTAATATTACTAGCCCAAGGCTATAAAAGTCACTAATATCAGAATTGCCAATAGATTACAGAAGTTTTATGCCTCCAACGTCATGATTCATCCCCTTTTTTTTTTTTTTTTTTATTAAATAGAGTTTTAATTCAGATTCTATTCTTGTGATGCTGATTTCAAGCATTACCCTTTTGATGTCAGGTGGTTATGGAGTAAAACTCCCCTAAATGCAGGCAAATGGTACAGTTACCCGTTGATGGTAGCGTGGAATATTACAGAGAACATTCAGCTCCACTCCAAACCTGCAGTTTACTAAGGTAATGCTTCAAATACCATGGCTGGTTCATCAACCATCCGATGTTCAATAAGTTTAAAATTTAATTTTCTGTTAATATATTAAAGAACTAGTTAGGTACAACAAGGACAGGCTCCAGAAAAAAGGAAAAAATCTGTTTACTATTTCTCAGAATACATTCCCACATTTTCTCCGCTTTTCTCTGCCTATTTGCATAGGAAACCTTATTCCCTCTCAGATGTTCAGACTATGATGAACTGGGATTGTAGATCCACCAGACTGGGTAATGGTATATCAACCAGAAACCCCTTCCAAATGCAGCAAGGCTTATCCTACCAATTTTAGTATCTGCAATACAGAAAGCAAACATTAATACCAGGCTAAAAGAAATCAGTAATGTCAACATTTCTAAGCTGAACTGCTTATGTTAAAATTATTACCAAGAGAAATTGGTGTAGGCACCAACATTAACATTTTTAAAACCACATTCATTCTTCTGGGAGAAAAACCTATACATAGGGATCATTTTTAGAATTAGGTACATACTGAAAAGTAAAACTTTTTTTTATTAGCAAGGTAAACGTAGCCAGCAAGATGGAAAAGTGCAGCAGCATCTGGGAATTGGCAGAGCTGAGCTCCTGAGATACAAGTGACTGGAACAGCAGTCCAGTGAATACCTGCCCATTCCTTTCTCAGGTGACTTGGTTATGAACAGGTATGTTCTGGTGAGTATGAATTATTTATGCTTCATCCATAGTTTGTTATAGCAGTTGTTAAGTAAGCAGATAGTTATGAAAGGTTTAAATCCACAGAAAAGGAGCATGACTAATCCTCATAGGAAAATCAGGTTTGAGGACGTCAGAATGATTGTGCACCCACTGAAATAGGATTAAAGCAAGCATAAATCTGCATGAAGATTCAACCTGCAGATATATGTTCTAACACTTCCCTGCATAATCTACATGTACATGCATGCAAACAGACCTGCAAAGAGATAAGATCTATGATTACAATGATGGCTTCATTTGATTTTACAAGCAATAGAGATAACCTTTGAGTATCCAGGCACTGGTGTGTGATAAATAGGGACATAACACATAGAGTACACACACCCTTACATAGCTTCAGAAGGTCATTCCTGCTTTATAACATTAGGTCAGGATAGCTTTTATTTGGTGTCCAACCTCTTTATCTCTGCTAGATCAAGTCAACCTAAACTCATTAAAAACTTATCCATAGATCTTAAAGCACTTTATAAAGATGGATAGGTACTACTTCAACTCAACAGATGAACAGAAGATAGGACTAAACTCATGCAGGGGGTTTCAAGTCTTTAATCACATCAACTAATCATGCAAAAACCCTGAGAAAGAATCATAAAACAATTTCAGTTGGGAAATACTGCTAAAATCATCTAGTCCACCATTAACTTAATGCTGTAAAGTCCTATTACTTAACCATGTTCTTAAGTGCCACATTTACATGTCTTTCACATACCTCCAGGGATGGTGATTCCACCACTTCCCTGGACAGCCTGTTCCAATGCTCATCAACCCTTTCAGTAAGGAAGTTTTTTCTTAATATCCAACCTAAACCTTGCTGCACAACTTGAGCCCATTTCTTCTTCTCCTATTGCTTGTTCCTTGGGAGAAGAGACCAAGCCCCACCTGGCCACAACCTCCTTTCAGGGAGTTGTAAGAGCGATAAGGTCTTCCCTGAGCTCCTTTTCTCCACCCCCAGCTCCCTCTGCTGCTCCTGACAAGATCTGTGCTCCAGCCCTTCCCCAGCTCGACTGCCCTTCCTCTGGACATGCTCCAGCACCTCCATGTCTTTCTTGTCCAAGGGTCCAAAACTGGACACAGCATTCGAGGTGTGGCCTCACCAGTGCTCAGACAGGGGGACAATCAGTCCCCTGGTCCTGCTGACCACATCCTGGCTGATACATGCCCGGATGCCGTTGGCATGCTCCTGAAATCCTTATTTAGCTTCTCTTCGTGTTGCACTCTCTGCACACAGGAGATTCACTTCGGAAAGAAACCACTAGAGGTCAGGCGGGATATAATCATGGCCACAATAGAAGGGAGATTGTTCAGAGTGACATCAGCAAGAGAAATGAGGGACCAGAGTGACACATTAAAAAAATAATGCCTACTTTCATGTCATAAAGCAAAACTGATATATACTTAAACTGATACGTTCAAGACAGATCACATGTACTGGTATGAAATTATCAGTCAGGAAATAGTTTTATTAGCTAGAAAACAGGTGTGCAGGTAAATATGGGCATTCTATATTAAATGAAGTTGTTCACAGTAAACACAGTTGCTGAACAAACATTCAAAGTGCTCAAATATACCCAAAATTTACTTATTTACTGTATCTTCAGCTGCCACCTGAAACACATTTTTCACATTGCTTTCATTACACAAAGGTGTCTGGACAGGACAATAATATAGAGAAAAACACTAACACTTTTTTTCTCCTCTGAGAGCTGCAGTCCCAGTCTCAGAATACATGTAGAATATCATAATGAAATGAGCACAACTGTTCAGCAGCTGCTTCCCTGAATCTCCCAGTCAGTTGTCACTGTTCTGGTGATCTCCTCAGGGACATCTATTCCTTCAGTGGAAATGGATGAGTCAAGCTCATAGGCTCACAGGTGGCACCACTCAGGGGGAGAGTTGACTTGCAGCTTGCCACGGCCTCCTTTAGCCTCATAGATTTTCTTGGCCACAGGAAAAGTGCTACTTCTATCCAAAATATCCCTCCCCTCTGACACAGATACTCATATTCCCCTGCATCCTCTACAGGGCTATAAGCTCAAAGACTAGGTGGCATTTTGTACTTCAGAGAATGATTCAGAGAATTTCCTCAAACAATCATGTTTCTTTTTCCCCTGTGCCACTTCACTGCCTGGTGCATTCATCATCCTGCCTGATTTGCAGCTAGGTGCTCTAACAGCACTTCTATATATCCTGGAAGTTTATTTCCCAGGAAGCATCCAAAATAATTGCACCAACACTGACATTAAGGTAGGCTTAGTTATCAACAAGAAGGCTACAATAGCTTTGGTTTTTTACTCAAAATAAATGTGGCTATTTGCAAGTATCAGCTACCATACCCTCAAGTGAACAGAAGAAATGATTGAAAACTCAGTAACATTTACTAAGCTCCACATCTAACTGTATCTCCTACATTCCTAATTCAGTATAGATCTGTAAATCTCTATTTAGTGATACCTGTCTCTGATAGTTCTGTCAAAAACAGCACATCCAGGAGAAATACCACTTAATTCAAGTTAGCCAAAATCTGCATAGGCAGCCATCTACTAGACTCTGAGACAGCTGTCTGAAGTAAGTCCTTAATGGTATTCCACAAAAACAGAAACAAAAAATTTATATGTACTTACCACAATATGATGGGAAATAAAAAGAAAACATGCAAACAAATGTTACTCATTAAGAGATAATCTGCTAATATTTTAATACTTACTGATTTCTGACAGCTCATGTCATCTTTAACAGATATTAAAAAGAAAGTCCTATGTCTCCTTTAGCTGCTTCAATGTCAGAACTACCATTACACAAAGCAAAAAAATCTGGGAACTCTTGTGTTCTGATTTATGTCTGAATACACACACAAAAAATAATGTCTAATTGCTGTTTGTAACAATGTAAACTTGTTTCTGAAACTGTGGCTAATGTTACTTGATTATTTGCCTCTTACCACTATGAATAGGGTCTACAGAGGCAAACTGAAAAGTGCTACTGAAGTCTGCTCCGGATCCTATGTCCCCATACATTATATATATGTGGCATTGCTGTTTTAATACTTCTAAACCATATGCATAGCCAAAATCCATGTATACTTCAGTTTCGTTAGAGTCAAAAAAAAAAAGCACCCCTCAAAAAAAAAAAAAAACCAAACAAACGAAAATACACCAACCAAATAAATCAGAAGGCCAACTGTTCATCAGTTCCCATGGAGAAGAGGAACAAGGAAACACAGACATAGGAAAAGTCATTCTTTCTCTCTTATTTGTATTTTACCTACACTGCTACATCCTGAATTTCACATTGCATAGCAGCTGGAAATTAGAGAGTAACACCCGCTGGATAGATAGAGGAAAAAATGTCACATCTCTGTGCACAGGCTTTATTATTAGCATGTACATAATGCAATCTGCAATTGCCCTTCAAATGGGAACTGTGAGAAAACACTCTAAATACTCAATCAGGTGCCACTAATGATTCTGCAAGATAAGGAAGATCATTCCAGAAAGAGGGAAAAGATAAGGCAGACATAGCAGGTGTTGCATTATCCAGAGAGGCTATATTAACACACTGCACCAATACTCCATCCCATCTGGCAGAGACAGAGTAGGCATCACCACAAGAATAGTGACAGAGCCCCTGAGCACCTTGGCTGGATGCACCAAAGCATGGACAAGAAGTGGCTCTGACAATTCATGGGGGATGAGCATAAAGCTTTAAGATGATCTACAGCTGCAGAAATATTCCAGGCATAGGACTCTCCTTCGCCTCTTCCATGTTGAGACTTGATAACTTCATTAATCTGCTAAGGAAATAAACAGAAGTATCCTGTTAGCACAAGGTTGGTTAAATGAAAGTACATATAAACCATGAGAATCCAGAGGGGCTACCACAGCCAGTCTTTTCCATTACTGGGGGTACTGCTGGCAGTTTGGGAGGCATGGGATAGCACCGAGCAGAGGCACCTGAGCCGGCTCCACTGCTCCAGCCAGGCATCTCCTAGGGCAAGAAAGAGCAGTGGAGATGTTTTTGTGCAAAGGGCACACAGTGATGGAGAGCTGCAGTCTGTTAACAGTGGTGATGGCTGTACCCTGTCACTGTGCTTGTCACTACAAACATCAGCAGCTGTGCTTCTGGAGTGTGGCACACAACAGGAACAACCTGACAGAGCACACTGAGCAATACTTAGCTGTTCTCTTGAGATACTCCAGCAGTATTACCACTACAATGTTGGAATAATGAATGTCATAGGTTTGCTGGGGCCTTCAGTGACTGCACTATTAAGGTGAAAGACAAAATTTTAAGCCATTTCAATTTAGGATGGCATTTAGTCCTTCCACTGCCTGCTAGGACCATGGAGAATGCAGCAAAAACATTCCTTGGGAAGACAGAAGGGGCAGCATTGCAACACAACATTGCTCCAGACTGTACTGTACCAGAGATGCTCCAGACTGTACTGTACCAGAGATGCACTGCAAATTGAGAGCAAAATGTTTCATAATCCATCCAATCAATGTAGCAAGATGAATATACACCCACTCAAGGAAGTTATTCCCTTCTGCAAAAGGAGGCACAAACTCTTACATAGATTATGATAAGAGCATTACCACAGCTCTGCCTCTGTTAATATAAAGGGATAGCCCATGTATTAAATAGGAAATGGACAAGAGAAAAATATAGAAAGAGAGGAAGGAAGCAAAAAAAAAAAAAGATAAAAAACCCCAGCTGCTGCTTCAAAGTAAGGAAAAGGCTGATTAAAAATGGATACTAAGTCATTATGGTTAGCTGAAAAACACTGCAGAGTTCTCAAGCACTGCATTTTCGGTTTATATAACTTGTCTGATTTTTACAGGAAAACCACAACTGGAGACATGACTGAAATACAAGTGACATAAGAATATGGTTAGTTACTGTGAAAAAAGAATATTATCATTAATGTAGAAAACTAAACCTTTTCAGTGCTGTACCACAAAAAAGATTTTGTAGTGTGGCTATGGTCTTTCTTGCATCTGTTTCCAAACATATTTAATTTTTGAAACAAAGTCTCACAAAACAGGATATGTTCAAATTTTTGAAGAAATCTACATGTCAACAAAGTATCCTTTTTTTTTTTTCCAATTCTTCTCCAAAGGCAAGTAATAACTGACTGATTCCCTAGACTTGTCTATTCTGCATCTCAGGATAGGATTGTCAGGGAAAACCACATCAATATTTTTCACTGATACAACATTCTTAATCTGAGATTCTCAAGGCGTTCCACAATTGTAGAAAAGTATTGGATTATGGATGGGAAAATGAAGGCATAAAAAATTATGGTTGGGACAATGGAGTCTCCCTGTGGCACTGTGAGTGTGACTGTTACTGCTTGCTGTTTGTTAAACACCACTAGTGAATAAGGCAAAACCCAAGAAAATAAGGAATTTACTGTCCTTGGTCTTATAGTTATAAAGAGATACTTGGCTTATCAAACACATTGGTATATTCAAAACATTCCGCAAAGTATTAGACTATACAAATTCACACAAACACATGTAACCAAAAGAGGAGATTTTTGTAGTTTTGAGGATTTTAAAAAATTTTTTGATTGGTTGGGGGGGTTTTCAGATTTTTGTTTTTTATCTTCTGATGTTTATAGGACAACCAGTATAGCTGTGATGAGCCTACACAAACGCAGGCGCACACTGCTCTGAAAATGTAGATCTCAGGGTAGAACCATAAGTGGTACCTCAGTGGTCCCAATTTGATTAAGATACTGAGTGGACTATGAGCACAAATTTTTCATTACTGTTTTCAAATGCTCAAATATTAAATCCCCTGAGTATAATCTGTATGATTAATTCAGTCACTCTGAACTTGAAAACTGTTGGTTTGATTAAAGCAGATTTATTCTGTATCTAGTGATCAAAACTTCTGTATTTTCTAGAACAATGACAGCTTACAGCACACATGCAGGCTATACACACTGTAGAGTTTCAGACAGTGCTTAACACACTTAAAATATTAAATTCTTTCAAAAATAGCAAGATTTTGAAGCCAGCAGTCAATGTCTCTCCCACCTGCAAAATCTTTCCACCATGAAAAAAACAGTCTCATAAAATTCCTGTTAAGGGTAAGGAAACCATAACACACAATGAAGTGCACAGTTCATTAATGGAAAATTGCAAATCTAGCAAGCAGGAGATCACGAGGCAGCTTCCTTGAAACTTTTAGACATTTTCTTGGTTTTTAGCCTACTTCTGGTATTACCCAACCTCTCCAGTCCTTCTTCCACACAACATATAAATTAGACATATTTATGCTCACTTTCCAAATGCAACTTGCCCACAAACACCTTTTCTGAATTAGGCTAAAAATACGTGCATAGGAAATTACACCTATTATTTACAGCTTTTTCCTCAATGGCCACCATTTCCACAAAAGACATAATTTTGCTAGCCAATTCTTCCATAAAGAGCTGGGAATTTCCAGTTTTCTAAGTGCTTGTAAAATTCTGGAATGTCACTTATGGTGTTATTCTAGGCAGCTAAAAAAGTGCAATAATAATTTATTTTCATTTGGCTAAAAAAAAAATCACATTTACTCACTTTTAGTAGAGTAAAAGTGACTACTATCACTTTTAGTAGTCAGTTGTTTATTGCTTTAACTATGAGTACTCTGAGGGAAGCAATGTTGTTACATTTCCTCTTTGTTAGTACCAGCCCATAATGCACCCAACTTTCATGTGCTTACTAGCAGATGATTTCACCTTTGTCAGCACTACAAAGCCCAAGCTGTTGTGGAAAAAAACCCCCAAACTGCAACCTATTCAGCCTCTGGCACCATCAGCAAAGCTTCAGGCTAAGTTCTGATTGTGATGCTCATCTGCCCTGAACAGCCCCCTGCTTTGGAACAGAGATGTGTTGACACTCACAGCCAGCATGGCAGGGTTAGACACCCTGATGCTTAACCCTTCATTTCAAAGGTTTGTTTGAAGGCAAGTCCAGCCTTCAAAGGAAAATCAAGGACTGACCCTTTTTAGTCATCCCTTGTGAGGCTGCAGATGGAGTACTGCTCCCAGGTTTGCACTTCCCAGAATAAAAAAAGACAGGGGCATATTGGATAGAGTCCTTTGGAAGATGACCACGATGATAAGCTGACTTAAACAACTGACATGCGACAAAAAGCTCAAAGGAATTGGCTTGTTCAGCCCTGAGATTACAAGGTTATAGTACAGGGATTCTACTGCAATCTTCACCTAGCTCATGAGAGCACCGAGAGAAGATAGAGACAAACACTCCTGAAAAGGCAGAGATAGGACAAGAAGTAACAAATAAAAAGTTACAGCAGTGAAACTGGGACTAGAATGAAGGACTTTTTGCTTGCTTTGTGAAAGCAGTCAAACACCAGAATAAACTACCAGAAAAAGTTGTGGTTTCATCACACTTTGAGATATTCAGAACTATACTGGTTGCCCTGAGCAGCCACATCTAAATTAGCCCTGCTTTGAGCAGGATTAGATCACATATAACCTCCAGGGGTTCCTTCCAACCTAAACTATTCTGTGTTTCCACAATTTTATGACTTTGATTTAAAGAAATAACAGAGATTATCAAAAGATAATTTCTTGAACTTCTATTTTCTATAGCCTGCTCTTGAAAACATAGGTAAGGTTACAGAAATAAAAGGTAACTTGTCTTGTGTTAAGGCACAAAGATTTTAGCCTGCTTTAGTCACAGAGAACGGAATAACATGACAGTGACTTACATGCATACTCTTGTAAATAAAAGATGCAGTATGTCACAGTTGAGATGGCCAAGATACACAGAGTATCACCATACAATGTCAGCTTTAAGCACTAACCCAAATAAAGCAACACCATATCAGAAAGCTTCAGGCATCTACACATCCTGTTCTTTAGCCCAACTTTTTATACCCCTCACATTCATGCATTGCATCTGTGTGCCCTCTGTTCCCTTTGGTTGGTGGTTGGTCAGTGCACCTGTGTCTCATGACCTTCAATGCTGCTCACCTGTCCTGCACAGCTGTAGCCCATTGGGGATGAGGCTCGGCTGCATCCCCAATGTGTCAGGTAATTGTCCCAATTACCACAAACCATGCACCTACAGCAGCACTTAGATGTGAAATAAACAATTAAAACTACAATAATGAAAGAAATGAAACCTACAGCCAAAAGGAGATTTGTACTCTGTGTTAATAAATAAGTCCAGCCTGGTTACATATTATGGTCAAACTTCCAAACCATTATTCACCTTCTGATTTGGCTGAGAGCATTTGCCAACACTGAATCATCCCTTGGTTTAGTTTTCAGAGCCAGCCCCTGTTTAGCAATTGGTAATTGTGTTTACTATACGGTGTCCAAGAAAAAGGCATTTCCACTCTGTGGGAAGACACATTTCCATAGAATGACACCCTTCCTCACCACCAAAGCCACCCAAGTGACTTTCTGAGGCCCAGCCTCACTGGGATTCATGAACAAGCACCAAAGAACTGGTGGTGTGTGCAGACTTTGTCTGCTTCCCCTCCTGCTTCAAGTCCAACAATGAATACAGACAATAATTGTTGGGTTTCCCTGTCTGCAAGCTTCACTTGACCTTGGGAAAGAAAAAATAACTCTTCTTTCCTTTTCCTTTCCACTCCCTCTTCTTTCAGTATAAATACAAGCTAATAAATGGAAAGAAAATCAATTGTTCAATTTTCACTTGTCACTCTTGTGTCAGTTCCATAACTTTATCTAGGCTGCTATCTGTCACCTTTATTATTTTCTCCTCAACAGACTGAGTTCTATATGAGGGTATTTTATATTACTGCTTGGCTGTTGTTGCTGAACTAACAGCTGTTGTATATGAATTGTTCAGGATTACACAAAGGGAATATAGCAAGTAGGAGATCAAACTTGTGTTTTCAAATCAAACCTGCAATGGGACCAATATGTATTCAAGTCTCCTTCTTGGATTTTTATGTTGTTTGTTCTTTGGGTTTTGTTGGCTTGGTTTGGTTTTTTAGGTGGATAGCTGAATTAATTAGATTATCTTTTATTCTTGACTGTTTGTGTACTGTATTTATGATTTATAAAAGTGGATACATTATAGAATACCAACAGAATAATGGACTGTGACAATGAATTCCAAGTTATTTATTAAAACAGATTGGGACACTTCAGCAGTAAGGTAGGACTTCAAAACAGCTTAACCAGTAAGCAGAAAGTTGTATTTTATCTCAAAGGGAGTAACTGGGCCAGAAAGGCACAGTTGATTAATCTAGCACTCTCCCTACACTTTAACTCATTATCATAGAATGGTGGATTCACAGAATCATAGAATGGTTTGGGTTGGAAGCACTTAAAGATATATCTACTTCCAAGCCCTGTGCCATGAATAGGAACAACCTAAATTATACCACATTGCTTCAAGCCCTATCCAGTTTGGTCTTGACACTTCCAGGAATGGGGCATATGTTAACTTCCTTGGGCAACCTGTCACAGTGCCTCACAACCCTCACAGAAAGGAAATTCTTCCTAATCTGTGTGTTTTCATACTGCCTCCAACCACCTGGAGGAGTTCAAGGAAATCCTGGATGTGGCACGCAGTGCCATGGTCTGGCAGACGTGGTGGTGCTGGGTCACAGGTCAGATTGGATGATCTCAGAGGTCTCTTCCAACCAAACTACTCTGTGATTCAGACTGGCTACAGGCACTGCAGAGCAGCTCCAGCTCCGAGGGTGTTTGGGATGCTGTTTGCCAGGGGGGATTAGGAAGAGCGGCTGCCTGTTGGCAGACAAGCCTGAGTCACACAACAGGCTGCATGTTCCGTACGCAAAACATGTGGCTTTGTTAAACAGATGCAACCGCCGAGTGCCAACATATTAATTAACTACCACATCCTTCCTTTCATGTCTCCCCGCTGCTGCTTTGGAAGCATTATGATAATTATCTGCAGCACAGAGCCTGGGGGTTTGCAGAACAGCTATTCAGACACGCGGTTCCCGCAGCGGGAGCAGACTGTGAGGGCGGATCCCACGTCCCGGCCGTGTCCGGCACAGCTCGGCACGGCTCGGTCCCGGCGGGCCCGGCCTAGGCCGCGTCTCCATGGCAACCGCGGGGCCCGGGCGGGGCCGCGGGGCTCAGGGCGCATGCGCAGCCCTCCCTGCTCGCCCTCCCCTTTCCCCCCGCGGTATCCCGGAGAACGCGGGGACGCCGGCGCCGCGCGCATGCGCTCTGCGTGCCGCCGTCCCGCGTGGGCGTCGCGGCGGCCGGGCACGGGAACCGGAAGCGGGAGCGGGAGCGCGATCGCGCGCGAGTTTAGCTGCTCCTCGCCCCAGCGGGATCGCCCGCGCTGCCTCGTGCCCGGCCCGGCCCCGCCCCGCCCCGCGCTACCCGCGCGCCTTCCC